>NW_027459058.1:0-300000 GCF_050624435.1 Tenrec ecaudatus | reverse complement strand
CCACATTTGCTTATGCACACATTTTTCTTCAGCAATCAGGTTGGGAATGTATGCATCCTGGAATGCCAATTTAATAGAACAAAGTGTTCTTGCATTGAGTAAGTGGAGGCCTAATTGTTTTATTAGGAGTTCACACAACTCTTATCACAATTCATACATACATCAGTTGTGTAGAGCACATTTGTACATTCATTGCCCTCATCATTCTCAAAACATTTCCTCTCCACTTAAGCCCTTGGCATCAGGTCCTCATTTTGTCCCCTCCATCCCCGCTTCCCCCTCCCTCATGAACCCTGGATAATTTATAAATTATTATTTTGTCATATCTTGCCTTGTCCGACATCTCCCTTCACCCACTTTTCTGTTGTCCACCCCCTAGTAACAAAGTCAAATGCAGATCCTTGAAATCGATTCCTCCTTTCCAACCTACTCTCCCTCTACGCTTCTAGTAGTGCCACTCTCACCACTGGACCTGAAGAGATCATCCACCCTGGATTCCCTATGTTTCTGGTTCCTATCTGCACCAGTGTACATCCTCTGGTCTAGCCAGACTTGCAAGGTAGAAATCAGATCATGATAGTGCAGGAGGATGAAGCATTTAGGAACTAGAGGAAAGTTGTATTTTTCATTGTTGCTACATCACACCTTGACTGGCTCGCCTCCTCCCCTACACCCCTCTGCAAGGGGATTCCGGTGACTGACAAATGGGCTTTGGATCTCCAATCTGCACCCCGCCCCCCTACCTCATTCACTATGGTAAGATTTTTTGTTCTGATGATGCCTGATACCTGATCCCTTCAACACCTTGTGATCGCACGGGATGGTGTGGTTCTTCCATGTGGGCTTTGTTGCTTCTGAGCTAAGTGGCTGCTTGTTTGCCTTTAAGACACCAGACGCTATACCTTTTGATATCCGGGCACCATCAGCTTTCTTTGCCACATTTGCTTATGCACCCATTTGTCTTCAGCGATCATATCATGGAGGCAAGCACAAAATGTTATGATTTTTTGTTCTTTGATGCCTGATAACTGATCCCTTTGGCACCTTGTGATCACACAAGCTGGTGTGCGTCTTCCATGTGGGCTTTGTTGCTTCAGAGCTAGATGACCACTTGTTTATCTTCAATCCTTTAAGACCCCAGACGTTATATCTTTTGATAGCCGGGCACCATCAGCTTTATTCACCACATTTGCTTATGCACCCGCTTTGTCTTCAGCAGTTGCGTTGAAAAGGTCAGCATCACAGAATGTCAATTTAATAGAAGAAAGTATTCTTGCATTAAGGGAGTACTTGAGTGGAGGCCCAATGTCCTTCTGCTACCTTAATACTAAACGTATAAATATATGCACATAGATCTATTTACCCATCCTCATATATAAATATATTTGCATATATACATGTCTTTATCTAAACCTCTATAAATGCCCTTTGTCTCCTAGCTCTTTCCTCTATTTCCCTTGACTTTCCTTCTGTCCCACTATCATGCTCAGTCCCGACCAGGGTTTCAGCAAATCCTCTTTGTTACATTACCCTTGATCATGCCCTACCAGGCCTCCCAGCCCCTCCTCACCACTGATTTAGATCACTTGTTCCCTTGTCCCTGGGTTTGTTAACACCACTACCTTTTCCCCCACCTCTCCTATGTCCCTCCTGAACTGTCGGTCCTGTTGTTTTATCCTCCAGATTTTTCATCCAGCCTATCTTATTTAGAAAGACCAGCGGAGATAATAACATGCACAAAAACAAGACATAAAAATACCAAGGAACAATATACAACCAACCAACAACAATAAATCAATGACAAAAAAAACACAAGAAAGAAAAGTTTGTAGTTAGTTCAAGGATTGTGTGTTGGCCTTTAGGAGTGTTTTCCAGTTCAATCAATTGGGGTACCACACCCTAGCCCCAAAGTCCACCTTCATCATTCCCTGAGGACCTCGCCGTTCCATTCCCTTGCTATTCTGTTGCACCCCCTTAGTGTTTTGCCTCGGTGTGGCGGGATCAGATCAGGCGTAGTTCCCACACTGTGTCTCCAGTGTTGTCCCCGGTAGAGCTATGGGTCAGTGAGGGGCGTCATGTCTCATAGTGGGGCTGGCCATGTGGTCCTCTCTGTGGACTGGCTGCTCTAATCGGGATAATCGTCCTCAAGACCTGGTGGGCCAGGATGTGCTCCACTTTCTCCTCCTCCCCCTTCATCATCACCCATGTGCTCCCATCAGATATGTCCCTCTCCTGGAGCTGCAGATTCAATGCCGTCTTTTGAAATAAGTTCTTCTGGTGGGAGGGCCAGGCGTCCTCTTAGTATTTGTCATCACTGCTTTTTAGTGATGTGTAGTACTCCATTGTATGTATATACCACTGTTTTTTAATCCAATCATTTGTTGGTGGAAATTTGGGTTGTTTCCAACTCCTTGCATTCGGATTTGTACCCTTGTGGAACTGCTGTTCAGGTCCTTTGCCCACCTCCTCGGTGGGCAATTAGTTTTTTTTTCTCTTTGGAAACTAGCAGAGTATTGTAGATTTTAGTAATAAGGCCTTTGTCTGATGTGTCAGGCTAAAGATGTTTTCCCAGTCCGTGGGCTCTCTTATTACTCTCTTGGTGAATTATTTTGATGTACACAGATGTTTTATCTTCAGTGTATCCCACATGTCAATTTGTGACTCATGTGCATTTGTGTCCTTCCCTGTTTCTGCTATCCCATGTATTCCCAGTGCCAAAATTCTCAGATTGGTCCCAGTTCCCTTATTGATGGACCTAATAGTTTGGAGTTTTACCTCAAGGTCTGTGATTTACCTTGAGTTTATTCTTGTGCATGGAGTCAGATAAGGGTCATGCTTCATTTTTCTGCAGGTAGATATCCATTTTTTCCAACACCGCTTGTTAAAGAGGGTACCTGCTTTTGATATTTTGGGGGCTTTATCAAAAGTGAGTTGTCTGTATCCTGATGATTTTATTTCTGGGTTTTCAGTTCTTTTCCAGTAGTCTAAGTATCTGTCATTATACCAATACCTCCCAGTTTTGACCATGATGGCATTATAATATGTGCTAAAGTCAGGTAAAGCAAGCCCTCCCACTGTGTCCTTCTTAGGGAGTCTCTGCTAATTCTGGGCTTCTTCCCTCTCCATATGAATTTGGTAATCAGTTTTTCCATTTCTTTCAAGAAAGATGAGGGTAATTCTCTCAGGATTGCATTAAAGTTATATAGTGCCTAGGAGAGAACTGACATCTTTACTATATTGAGTCTTCTGATCGACAAAAATGGGATATTCTCCCATTTGTTGAATCACTCTTGGTTTCTTGTAATAGTGTTCCATAGTTTTCCTCATATAAATCTTTTGTTCTTTTAGTCTGCTATTTCCCTAGATATTTTAATTTGTGCTTGGCTATTGTGATGGGTACCACCTTTTTGACCTCCTCTTCTGTTATTTTAGCTGATATGTATAGCAGTCCAGTGGACTTCTGTTTGTTGATCTTGTATCCTGCCACTCTGCCCCTTTTGGATCTTTTGGGATTTTCCATTTATAAAATCATGTCATCTACATATAACGATAGTTTTACCTCTTCCTTCCCCAGACGAATACCTTTGATGTCTCTCCTTTGCCTTATGCTGCGAGCTAAAACCTCCAGTACGATGTTAAATAAGAGTGGGGACAAGGGGCATCCTTGTCTGGACCCTTTTTCTGTGGAATTGTGTTCCTCTTTTCTGCATTGACTACCATGTTGGCTGTTGGTTCTTCATATATAGCTTGTATTGTCTTGAGGAATTGTCCTTCCATTCCTATCTCCTGACGTGTCTTAAAAAGGAATTGGTGTTGGATGTTGTCGAATGCTTTTTCCACATCTATCAATATTATCATGTGGTTCTTAGAGTTTTTCATGTCAATGTGGCACATGATACTAATGGTCTTTCGTATGTTGAACTATCCCTGGTATGAATCTTGCTTGGTCATGGTGAATTACCATATATACTCGTGTATAAGCTGAATTTTTCAGCACAAAAAATGTGCTGAAAAACTGGGGTTTAACTTATACGAGGTGTAATATCTCACAGGTGATTGTCGTTCCTCCGCTGTTCATTCAAAGCCCCACTGATACTGCAGGGCTTTGAATGTTTGTTACTCACATCTAACCAATCAGAGCCATCCTATGACGTGGAAGGCTCCAATTTGCAGAAGCACCCATAGTGATTCACTTACGCTGGCAGCTGAACTGGTCAGGATGTGTCCGTGGCTGCGCTCCGTCTCTCCCCTCTGGTCTCTGTGTTAATTCACATCCTGCATTTCCCACCCTAGGCTTATACTCAAGTCATCAGTTTTTCTAGTTTTTCTAGGCTTATACTCAGGTCGGCTTATATTCAAGTATATATGGTATTCGTTTTATATACATTTGTATTCTATTGGCAAGTATTTTGTTAACAATTTTTGCACCTGTGTTCATTAAGAATATTGGTCTGTAGTTCTCAATTCTTGTAGGATTCCTGCCCTGTTTGGGTATCATATTTATACTTGTTTCAAGAGGTTGCCGTCTTTTCTAGGTTCTGGAAGATTTTGTGTAGGATTGGTGTCATTTCTTCCCTAAATGCTTGGTAGAATTGTCCTGTGAAGCCATCTGGTCCAGGGAAATTGGGGTTGGTAATCCCTTGATATCCTTGTCTATTTCTTCTATTGCTATGGGTCTATTGACATTCTTGATGTTCCTCTGGGACATTCGAGGGAGGGATTGTTTTTCAAAATTTGACCATATCTTCCAAGTTGTTGAATTCATTGGAGTACAGTCCTTCGTAATACTCTTTAATTATCATTTTGAATTCATTAGAGTCTGTTGTAATGTCCCCTCTTTCATCCCTCATTCTTGCTATTGAAATTTGTTCCTGTCTTTCTTTGGTTAGGTTTACCCACGATATGTTGATTCTGTTTATCTTTTCAAAGAACCAACTTTTAGCAGCATTAATTTTTTCCATAGTTTTCTTATTTTCCCTCTCCTAAATCTCAGCCCTGATTTTTATTATTTCTTTTCTTTTGCTATTAGCACGATTGTGCTGTTGACTCAGCCCTAGTTGCTGTAAATTTTGTGCCAGCATATCAATCATATGGCTTTCTTCCTTTCTCAGGTGTGCATGTATTGCTATGAAACTTCCTCTGATAACTGCCTTTGCTGTGTCCCATAAGTTTTGGTACGTCTTATTCTCATTCTCATTGGTTTCTAGAAATTTCCTAATTTCATCTATGATCTGAGCCAGTACACACTCCTTTTTCAGTAGAGAGTTATTCATCCTCCAATTGTTTGCCTTGTTTTATTCATCTTCATTTTGCTGATTTCCAGCCTTATGGCACAGTGGTCAGTGAGAGAAGTCTATATGATATCAATGTGCTTAAATTTATGCAGATTTGACTTATGCCCCAGCATGTGGTCTATCTTCGAATATGTGCTATGTGGGCTTGAAAAGAATGTGAAATATTTTGTATTTTCATGAAAAGCTCTGTAAATATATATCAGGTCAAATTGACTAATTGTAGTGTTTAGATCTCTGGCCTCCTTGTTGAGTTTCTTTCCCTGTGATATTTCTTTCTCAGAGAGTGGTGTATTGAAGTCACCTACTATAATTGTTGAGGCTGTGACTTCCTTTTTCATATTTTGAAGCATTTGTTTGACGTATTCAGCAGGTCTGTCATTTGGGGAATAGGTTTACAATGCTTAGTGGTTCTTTGCCTACTGCTCCCTTGAGCATTATATAGTGTTCCTCATCTCTTTTTATGGTTTGCACTTTGAGGTCAGTTTTATCCAAGATTACGATTGCAACCCTTGGTTTTTTTTTAATGGCTGTTTCTTTGGTATGTTTTTCTCCAGCATTTGATTCTCAGCCTAGTTTTGTTTGTAGTCTTGACATGTGTCTCCTGTTGGCAGCAGATTGATTAGTTGTATTTCTAAACTAGTCTAAACTAGTCTGCTAGCCTCGGTCTTTTAATGCCTGAGTTTAGTTCATAGATATTCAGGGGTATTATTTCCTTCCGTGGACTCTGTGATGTCATCTTACACCTTTTGTGTTGGGTGTTTTCCCACCTCCCTTTCTTTTTAATATAGTGTGTGTGTGTGTGTGTGTGTTTCATTCTTGACTTCTTTTCACCCTTAATCCAATGCTATCTTGGGGGCTGTTTTCTCTTTGTTTCCCTCTGGGTGAGGTTGTTCTCTGTGGCAGTCTCTTACTTATGCTAGGTGAGTGCTGTTCTTCTGCCTATACTGGATCGACAAGGATCCAGGCTGGGTTTCTTCTAATGTATTCTTTGAGTTTTTCCTTCTCTAACAAGACAATTACTTCTTCATCTATCTTGATCAGTAATTTGGCTGTGTAGAGTATTCTTGGGTTTGCATTATTTTCCTTCAATTTTTGCAATGTTACTCAACAACTCTCTCCTCTTCTTCATAGTGTTCTCTGATACCCTGTTTCCCCGAAAATAAGACAGTGTCTTATATTAATTTTTGCTCCCAAAGATGCACTAGGTCTTATTTTCAGGGGATATCTTATTTTTCCATGGAGAAGAATGTGGTACACGTTTATTGTTTATTGTTTTATTAAAAGAGACCTCGTACTACCTGTCTGCTCTGACTGCGCTGCAGCCAATAGTGAGCTGCGTGGTGGTGCCCACCACTATGATCCAGAGTCCAGAGTTACGGTAGCTTCGGGGGTGCTGATTTTTGGGGAGGTCTTATTTTTGGGAGATGCCTTATATTTCAGCCCGAGGCAAAACTGTAAGTAGGTCTTATTTTGGGGGGATGTCTGACTTTTGGGGAAACATGATAGGTCTGAGCATATTCTTATTTGGGAAACTATGTGATTGCTTGTTTTTCCCTAGCTCTTCTCATGATTTTCTCCTTTTCCTCAAAGTTGGATAGTAAGTATGATGTGCCTTGATTTCTTCTTGGGTTTCAATCTGACTGGTGTTCTTTCAGCTTCCTGAATGGTTGCCAGGTTTTCATTCATTAAGCTCGGGAAGTTTTCCTCCAAGAATTTCCTCTCTGTTGCAGTTGACTTCTTTGTGGTGTCTTCCTCTGGTAATCCAATAATTCTAATGTTGTTCCACTTCATAGCATCAGACCTAGCTTTTAGGTTCTCTTCATCTTCACTAATGATCTTATTAGATTTTTGTTCGCATTTAAAGTCTCCTTGGCTGTCCTCTAGGTCACTGGTGCAATTATCTGCCTCCTCCAGTCGATTCTCGTGGTCTGCGTGTCTGCTACTAGTTTTTGTTATCTCTTCCCTGATCTCTTGTATTTCCCTTTGGTGTATGGACTTAATCTCCTCTTTCATTTAATCTTTTTTCTGTATTGTTTTTCTCATATCCTGTATTACAGCAAGAAGTATTCTGAAAAATTCTTTATGTGGCAGATAAATATCTGCTTCTTCTATGCATGTCGTTCGGTTCAGGACATCTCTGCCATTGAAGTTTGTTTCTCATGTTTTTTTGTTGAGGTCATTGGGCCTGATTGCTGTTTGTTTTAGAGGAGCCAGGTGCCATTTTTCAGGGAGTCAAAGAGCACTGGCTCTCTCTGGGAGACTCGTAGGAAAGCTTCTTCGAACTGCTACAGCTAATTTCACTATGGAATTAGCCAACCACTTTATCCTCCTGTGGCTTCACTCTTTCCCTAGTCAACAAGTTGGATGGGCCTCTCCGGAGATGCTGGTTGGGTTGTTGTGGATCCACGAGGATGGTGCTTTACTGGGTGATCTCACAAGAATCCATGATGGTGTGGCCCATGACGGCTTGGGTTGCCACAGGTGGCATGCAAAGGTGCCCGCTGCAACAGGAGTGTCACAGAAATCTGGTTGGTTGCCTGCTTTGGTATAGAGCACCGTGAATGTTGGGCGGAATTTCCCTGATCAGGTAGATCACTGCGTAGGTTAGGCAGAGGTTCCCACTGCTCCGTGGAAAGCTGGTGAGTGTTTGATAAGCTTTCTTAGTCTGTGAGGCACTACAGCAGGCGGGAGGAAGCTCCCTCAGTAACGTGGGACCACAGAGGATGGATAGGCGCTCCCCAAGGCACACAGGCAGGATTTCCCCCAAAGAAGGGGTGCCGAATTTCTCCAGCCATGTCTTAAGCACTACAGAGGACCGGCAGGTGGGCTTTTCCAGGGAAGAAGTTGGGCAGGATATCCCCTGTTGGAGTGTGGGTGGGCTTTCCCAGCTTCCGGTTATGCTGCAGAGGGAGGAGCTCGCCCAGCAGGGTTGAGTGCAGGCATTAATGCCCTAGGCTAAGGGTAGTGGTCAGGATGTTGGCAGTGCTGTGTGAGAGAAAGGGGAAGAGAAAAAGAGATGGAAAAAAACAGCCCACTGAGACAGGGGGATAGGGGGGAATAGAGAGAAGAGAGGGAAACTGAAGCATCAATATAAATGAACCTGATCCTTGACCATGGGGCTGCAGGGGTTTAATCCCTGCCCTGAGATGGTGTCAAACTGTGGCTGTGTTGAGATAAAGCCCCTGTGTTGGCTACAAATGATCCTGGCTCCAGCCAAGACAGTGGCCGGGCCAAGGTAAGGTGACCAGATTTTAACATTGGTATAGCGGGACACCATTGATAAAACTCATATCCTGGTGAAATTGCCACATGGCAGCCGAAAACCGTACATACCCTCACTTGTTGTCCATTCTTTCCAAAAATTGGGACTTTTTAAAAACACCATAGACACGAGAAAAAATGTTTAAAAAGCGGTACGTCTGGTCACCTTAGGCTAAGGTCAAACCCTAGCTGGCCTCCATTGTGGTAAGCCAAAAGACCCAGCTCCTTAAAACCTATTGGATCTCTGCCTACTTATCTTTCTGATGCTCCTTCTGCGACCTGGCGGTGTGGAATTTCCCTCTTAGTGACTCTCCTGCACAGATTTCTGTGGAGTTCCTCTGCTATGTGTTACTCAGTCGCCATCTTCCTGGAAGTCTCTACCATCCATTTCTTAACAGATTTTTGTGAGAACTTTTTTTTCTCTCCCACTTAAAATTAATATACTTTTCCCCTCAAGAGACTGTAATTTACCTTTGTAAATTACAGAAAAAGGGCTTCAAAAATTCATGGAAAATTCCTTTACCTTTTAATCCTATTTCCATGAGCTATTTGTGACTCACTCATACATGTTATTCCAGTTACTATGGCTCCATAAGAAATTATCGCCAACACTTAATGGCCTAAAATAGCAATTAAATATGCTCATAGATTTTATATTTTGTGGGAAGGAACTCAGACATAGCATAACAAACATGTTTCTTCTCTGCCCTATGATGCCGGGGCCTCAGCTACACACCTTACTGGCTAGACCAGAAATGTCTGAAAGCTCGCTTACCATGTGGCTGCCTGATGGGCCAGTTTGGGCTTCTTCACAGTTCAATGTCTAGTGTCCCTCCAGAGTACGTTTCCTAAAGGAGAAACCAGGTAGAATCATACTCCTATAGTCCCTGGGAGCACTGCTGCCGTATTCATTAGGTCTGAAGAGTCCCAAGTCCCCCATCCCCAGGTGCACAAAAGGGAAAGTGACCACACACCTCACATTCCTTCACGAAGGGATCTAGGGTCCCTGAGTAAACCGCATGGAGTGCATAGCTGACCTCTGGCTACATCAAGGAGAAGAATCCTACGTAGCTCCATCAATCAAGGCCGATTGCCACAAAATAGAGATCAGGCATGCCTCCACCCTCCATCATTCTTTACCCTTTTCTGATAGTAACTGTTTCTTCCACAGCATTCTACTTTTGTGCTGTGTTCTATAATCCATTGCACTGGTCGCACAGAGCTCACAGGCAATACTCACAATTAAGGGAGCTTTTTAGAGAACTTAATGGGTTACTACAAGCCAAGATCAGAAAACACTAAGGATACACTCATTGGTCCACAGTATCATCTCGCCTCAATCAAGTCTTTCTCTAGTCCTTAGTCTCTGTGTTGCTCTTCAATTCTGTCTCGTGTCTCCTTGCCTCAGCCTCTGACTTTGCCTTGTTCTTTCAGTCTGTCCAGTAATTTCTGTTTCACAGCCTCTGGTTCCTCTTGTCTTTAGACAGAGATCTCATTTGTTCTCCACTGGAAGTTCTTTATTCCTTAAGTTCATGGGATTCCTCTCTGTTCCTGTTCTAAGATAACACATCCCTATGGCCAGGGAAGTGGCAACGAAAATGAACCAGTCCACTCTGTTTTGTGTTAGACATGCCCTATTTGCAAAGTCCCACCTAATCATCAATGGGAATCACAAAGACCTAGACAGAAGAGCCATGCCAAGAGACTTCACACCACGATAGTCCCACAGACAGGTGCTTCTTGCCTTCTTACCCTTAAATCTACAAGTGAGAGCTGTGTCTTGGGAGATTCGCCTCTAAACCCTGGCAACCAAGTGTGCTTTTTACAGTGCATTTCCTCAACTCCTGTGCAGACAGACCACTGCAGCCAGGTGCTGATTCAGGGCAGCCTCCCAGCATTGCCTGTCTGTCCTGCAGCCCCCACTCTATGTGCCTCATTGGGCCTCAGCCATCCATGTGGCCTTTCTGCTCTGCTGGGTGGCATTTTGTTTTAAGATGATGGCAACGCCTTGACAGTCAAAGCTGCAGAACCCTCTGGAGAAAGGACACCAGTGAGTTGCTTTTCTTGCCCACACCCCATCACTGTGGTGGACTTGCACACATTCCTGTTGAGTCAGATGTTGGTGATCTGCATTTCTCCTCCACATTCACTTCACTTAAAAAAAAATTTAGCCCCTGCTATGATTCTAGTGATAGAAGGTCATGTAGGATTTAAGAAAGCTGAATTATCCCTGTCATGTTTAACTCACTGCATAGTTGGAAACTTATAGTTTGAATGTTACATGTTTGCTGTCAGGAATTGAATTTCCTTTCCACTGGGCATCCTGCAGACCCTGCGGTGCTGCATTGCTCCTTGGACCTTGCTGTGTAGCATGGGGATTGCAGGGCCATCTCTACTCTGCTTATGGGACCTGCAGGACCGCAATGATGAGTTGCAGGCTGCGCTGGAAGGCCTACAGACATGGATGCACAAGACACAGAGTAGCCCATCTAGTTTCCGGCCAGATGGATGCCTGCCCCCAGCAGATTGCTCCGAAGGTAGAGGATCTTCTTGGGGAAAGGGTGGAGTCCTTGTTCCAGCAAACTGGGCTATCTCTCAGACCTACCCGTAGTTTGTGTCATGGGCCACTTCCAAGCATCATAGGGTATATTGAGGCACAAACACCTGCCCCAGACACACGGGCACCACCCGGCTGAGTTCCTTGTAGCTGGGAATTTATGGAAGGGGATGGGGGCTTTATCAACTGTAATGAAATGGCAGCAGTTATGTGATCTCACAATGACCTCATGAGAGGCATGTCCATCACTCGTAGATGTTCCAAAGCCACCTCCAGAGTTGTGATTAAGATGAAGGGACTTGGTGGTGAGGTTTCAGCATAGGCTAGAGACAGAGAGAGTGAGGGTATGTGACAGTAAATAAAGGAGCTATATTTCCTTTGCCCAGGTCACAGACCAGTCTCTATACAGATTGTCCTCTGAGCTGTAAGCTGGTTGATGTGAAAACTCTTTTAATAAAAGAGATAAATTATATCTAAAACATATTAATGACTCCCTGATGTTCAGAGAGAGCTTGAGATTTGTCCCCTTGAGTGTCAGAATTCGTCAGAATAGACCTGTGCCAGCGGCGCCTGTGCAGGACACAGGTCAAGCACTGGAAGCAGTTGGGACCTGTGTGCATAGGCGTGCATATCTGCTTAAAAGTAGATATCTCTGGCTTCAGGATCCTCTTAGTGCTGAGGTTTATGACAAATTCCACCTACAGTGTAGACTGTGTTTGATTAATCTCAGCTCCTTCAAAAGACAAGAACAAGGAGGTAACACAGCTGCCCTAGAGTTTTGTCATAGTCCTGTATAGCCAGGGGTTGGTTCTTGGATCAGTGCCCCCAACTGTGCATCAGCAGACACCGTGGCAAGTCTCTCAGCCCTGCTGCCAAAGCACTGATACACAGGGAGATCTGTGGACACTGACAGGCCACGCCCTCACCCCAGGGAGATCTGTGGACACTGACAGGCCACTCCCTCACCCCAGGGAGATCTGTGGACACTGACCTGTGGATCTTTGGCAGTCGAGCATTTTGCATCCTCCTCCCTCCCAGTTTTGTAGTGCTCTAAAGCTATTTATTTAATAAAATGTAAATGAATTATAGCTAAAAGAGCCAACCTGGGAACCTTAAGTTTTCTCTGAATGTGGGTACAGCGTCTTTGGACCCCAACATAACCTGCTCACCTGCAAATGGCAGATTGGTGTCTTGAAATCCTGTGAGTCAACAGCCAAAGGCCATTAGACTCATTTGGGAAATGTGGGATGGAGCCTGACACAGCCAGCTGCACCACATCCAGAGATGCCAAGGGTGCTGTGACATCCATTTAAGGCATCCTACGTATTCTTCCACACAACAGACAGGTCAGCCATCCCCAGGGAAATGGACACTGTGTCCCCTCAACTACACAGAATTTATGGCCCTCAGCACGAACCACTGACCCAAAACCTGGGAGACAAGGCCCTGAAGTCTTGGGTCTGCTCGAGACTGGGGACTGCGGCACCAGATCACAGACCTAGGCTTCATGCCATCGCTAATGAAACCTAGCAGTTTCACAATGTGGCCTTTTTATGTACTGTCCTCCCATCCCTCTGATGGAAACCATTTTAGAAGCAGCACCAAGGCTCAGTTGACCCTTCCGATGTTTGTCTGCTGCTGAGAGAATAGTAAGAAGCTGGGTTGCAGTAAGCCTAGTGATGTGGACTGTCCAGCCTCACGGACCTCCTGTCAGCCCAGGTGACTGCGCAAGTTGACAGTTCTCAGTTTCCAAGGCAAAGTAATTCTTTCCAGAGGTTCTCATTCAGGTTTTTGTCTTGTCCCTTATGTCAAAGTTTGTCACCATTTTCAGGGTGACAATGAGAGTAGAGGATGACTTTGCCACGTCCCATCCTTGACACTGCAAAATGAAGACGGAGTCATGGCATAAATGCAATTCTGAGTCTCAGACCAGCTCTCTTCCAAGCCCTAGCAACACACGTAGTTCAAAGATGTGCCTTGTGTGCCTGGTGTGCGGAGTGGTGATTCAGGTCGGAAAGCGAGTCCTTGCAGTGCTCTCAAGCACCATTCCTCATTCCACACGTATGGAATGTGCCTGACTGCTTTATTTATTCATTTATTATTATTATTATTATTATTATTATTATTATTATTATTATTATTGTATTTTAAAATCATTTTGTTGGGAGATCTTACAAGTATAACATTCCATAGTTAAATCACATCAAACAGTGTTGTACAGTTGCTACCACAATCCGTTTCAAAACATTTTCTTTTTCTTGAACTCCTTGATATCTGCTCCCCATTTATTCCCTCCTTTGCCCACCATACCCCGCCCCAGGAAACCTTACTTTATTTTTTTCCATATCTTGCACATCCAATATATCCACTCACATACAATTCTGTTGTTCAATCCCATTGAGTGGGGTTATTCAGTCATCAGTGCTCTCAGCTCCCTGTTATCTCCTCCCCCCTTCCCGTACCCTCAGGGAACCGTTACTCCATTTATTGTTTCTGAAGGGTTATCTATCTTAGCTTTCATGTATCAAATGATATTAAATATACGATGAACCTACATCAAATCTGATATGATTAAAGAGGCAAAACAAATAAAAACCATAATCATAAGGGGAGGGAATATTAAGGAACTAGAGGATAATTATGTAGTTCATCAGTGCTATACCACACCCTGGATTTATCATCCCTTCCTGTGTCCCTTCTGAGCGTGACTGTCCAATTACCAGAGGGGCTGTGATTTCTGGGTCTCTACTACATCCATGCCCCTTCACATCAATTTGGTTGCTTATCTTTTGAACTTCTGATACCATTTCTCCTCAACACCTCATGATCACACAGGCTGGTGTGCTTCCTTGTGGGCTGTTTCTTACCTGCTAGTTGGGCACTTATTTAACTGCAAAGCATCTAAGACCCCATATGCTATTAATAACCAGGCACCATCAGCTTTTTTCAACCACATTTGCTTATGCACCCATTTTGGCTTCAGCAATCATCTGACCAGTTTATCGAGCAACACACAGACTTACTGCCATCAAGTTGATGCCAACTCATAATGACCCTATAGGACATGGGAGACCTGCCCCTGTGGGTTTCTGAGACTGTAACTCTTGATGGTGGTTTCAAACTGCTGACATTTCAGATCACAGTCCAATGCATAAACACCATGCCACCAGAGCTCCTACATATCCTGAAACCCAGCATTATTTGTGTGATATAATAATGTGGAGGAGGAGGAGGCCAATTTGAAGTCTTTAGCTAATAAACAGGCCATGAGGTGTGTCTGGCCACCTTCACACACAGTGAGGCTCATTCCCAGGCATCACACTGCCCAGAGGCATGTGTCACCAGGTCACCCCACTTCTTCCATCTCCCCACCTCCTCTATGATCCTGGCATCACCAGGGAATAAACTTGAAGTGAAGTAAAAGGGGGCCTTACATTCATGGACAATTCCATTATCTTTTTCTTCCGTGTTCTGGAGGTTTTTTGAAGTCCCTTCACACGATATCACTGCCACTTTGTAGGAACTTGAAGGGTGTGATGGGCTGCAGGAGCCTCCTGAGCAATCTGTTCTGGTGAAAGTGTGAAATGGTTCTAAATGAGTGTTTCCTAACGTGGGCAATGCTGCCCCCTGGGGGGCACTGGAATAATCCGTGGGAGCTGCCAAAGCAAATAACCTACACCCTATCCTGGATTAGGGATGGGCTATTATATAAAAGTTAATTGCCAGAGGGTTGCTGGGTAACTATTTTTCTGAAAATTGGACAGCTGACCAAATAAGTTTGAGATCCTTTATTCTACATGGATACAACATAGCAGATCACCAGTGATGCGTGCTGTTGTACGCCAGTGTGGCAGGACTCCACCATCACTGCCTTTCCCTTGAAAAAGCACATGTAGAATCTGTGCTTTGTTGTCCCTTGGGAATAGGAAAGCTGTAAGAAACCTGTAATGTCCTCACTGAGCTAAGCTGAGATTTCCTCTTCTTCGCAGGCTTTTTCACATGCGTTACAGCTCCTACTCCAGTGAGCCTCGAAACGGAACTCATGATGGAGCAGGTGAAAGAACATTACCAAGACGTCAAGAGCCAGCTGGAGACGAAGGTAGGTGTGAGGGGTGCCCGAGGGGGCGCCTGGGGCTTCCTTTTGTGCACAGAGAGCCGTGCTTAGTGCTGACCCTTCTCCAGGCAGCTGCCTTGGATTTCTCTGGTTGGTGAGCGGGCACTAAGAAGACAGTTTGAGGGAAATACAAGCAGAAATGACTGTCAGTGCCTGGCCCAAAGTCGCTGGGGGCTGGCATGCTGAGTGCAGCCCTGCCAACTGCTGTGTGGGAATTCACACCACCTACCTCATTCTTAGCATAACTTATCCTTGGCTTTGCCTCTCTTGGGATGCTGCATAGTTTCTCAGCCAGGATTACCCTGGCTGACAAGGTCTTCTCAGATGAAGTTAGCTCCTGCCTCTCCTTAGATGGTGACTAAGAGAATGTCCGCACACAGTTGCCATGTGCCGCGTTCTTTCTACTTTCAGGACTCAGAGAGCCAGCCACCCTGTTTCCACCGGGACCTCTGAGCTCCTGGGTGCAAGTTACTTACCTAAACGGAGCTTGCCAGCCAACGGCCAGACAATATCTTCTCCCACGGGAGGTTATCCAACTGGTCCAGACAAGGCTGTGCCTACATCTTGAGCACTGAGCCTTGGGGATGTCACCGCTGCCTTTTCATCCCTGACTTCTGCAGGCCTCAGCTCCTTGGCATGCCCGACAACCTTGCTGTTTCCATGTCATATTGTCAGGGGCTAATGTTTCTCTTTCCAGGTAAACTACAAGCAGGAAATTGAACTAATGAAGAAAAACTTTGAGAAGGAGAAAAGGGAAATGGAGCTTATGTTCAAAAGTGAAGTCAGCATGCTAGAGAGCCAGAGAGCAGACCTGGAGGCGCTCCATGCACAGTCTCAGGATGCCCTTTGCAGCCTGCAGGGGCAGCTGTGGGAGATAAGGAGTGGGGGCCCACATTGCCCCAAGGAGTTGGCCACCTTAGCTCAGTGGCCAGACGAGAAGCTACGCCTGAGACACCAGCACGGACTACCACAAATCAGGTCTGCTGCCCTGTTTTCTTCTGGGTCCTCCTTCAGTCTGAAGTTCTTCCCCAAAACCCACATTAGATATTTAATTCAGGAAATGACTCAACTGCAGTGCATGCTAAGTGGGTAGTTTTTCTCTGGCCACAGAGAGGAAGGTAGGAAAAAATAGGGCTTTGTATGAGTTGTTTTAACTTAAATTAGAAATATATATATTAAAACTTAAGTTATGAAGTAATTTAGTTTGTAGACTACTTTTAACACATTCATATTTATTTTCTGCCTCAGACTTCTCTGTAGTAAAGGAACAAAGTAGCAAAGCATCTTCCTTATTTAATGTCATGTTCTAATTTTCCAGTGCACGCAGTAGCATGTGGGCAAATGGAGAAAAAGGCTAAAAGCTCCTTTGCAATAGGGAGGCCAGTTATCTGCGCAGGTAGCTTTTCAAAGCTGTCCTAAGCGAAAGGAGCCCTGCTGGGGCTTTGGGTTAGCATCAGGCTGCTAACTACAAGATTGGTGATTCCAACCTCCCAACTGCTTTGTGAGAGAAAAACAGACTTGCTCCTCCAAGAAGAGGGACCATCTGAGAGCCTCGGCAGCAGTTTGCTCCATCCTGCAGAGCATAGGAGTTAGAATCGGTTTCATGGCAGCGAGTTGCTGTGTCATCACAAAGAAAAGCAATGAAAGATTTCTTTGGAAAACTGAGCGTATCAAGTAGGTTTCACTTAGTGGAATGATAACTGGTTGCTGCCAGCCCATGCCTATTTATCATGACCTCACTCTCCCACAGAGAATCTTGGCCCTCGCCAACATGGACACCAAGCGGGCTAGAGCCCTGCTGACCAGACCTGCAAAGCCTCCTTGGGAAGCATTCTTAGCTGGGAACATGGCTCGGGTTAGAAGTGGCACTACGATGACCACAGTGGACCAAGCCATCTCCCGTGTCCTGTGACCTGGGGAGGTTGATGATCCCAGAGCCAGTCTGCCTTTCTGTCATGGTGCAAGGAAATTGAGGCAGCTTGAGTATGGGCGGTAAAGAAAATCCTGGACTACTGAATTGTACCCTCTTCTGTACCCTGCCTTTCTGTTCCCCAAAAGATGACCACACAGTGGCCTCAGACCTGGGCGTTGCAATAACACATACTGCCCGCTAGGATGATCCAGAGCTTCCTCCTGAGAATTTTGCTTCATAGTATCTGAACCTGTGAACTGTCTGGTAAAGGGCGGGCTACTGTCCAGAACACCTTATAGACCATTGCCACTATTCCCAAGCCCTCTCAGGCTCTAAGAAGCAGCAAAGGGACATGACTGGTCCCAGGAGTTTCCTTAACTGGCTGGAAGGCTGCTCCCACCCCCATTCCCACCCCATGTCATGATTGTGAGTCGAGCCATATTGCATGACTCTGATGAGCTGAGTTACTCTTGTTCTCCCAGGCTGACTGCTCTCAGCTGGGCCTCACTCCACCGCAGTGTTATTTTCCTGGGGCTTCTAAAGGCCTCTTTCCTAGATGTTTAAAATACTTTTTAGAGTAATTTCGACTAAAGGTACTTTTTTTTTTTCACTAAACTTTAGGCCAGTACTGCCCAATACAGCTTTCTGTAGTGATAGACATATCTTGTGTTTGCCTGCCCATTACAGGAGCCACTGGCCACATGGGGTCACTGAAAGTGACTGATGTGACCAAGAATCTGAGCTTTGATTTTATTCCATTTTAATCCGTCTAAATGTAAATTTAGTCCCATTTGACAAGTCGTGTCTGCTGCATTATCAACTAGATCCTGTGCATGCACTCTCTGAGCGCAGCTGGCACGAGTAGCGAGGAGTTGTGCACTTAGAACGTGCGCTTGGGCAGGCCTTTCTAACCCTGTGATACATGTGACATTCGTGTTTCTGAGCCAGGTCCATGTGAAAGTTTCTGTAGAAAGGGGGCAAAGGCTGAACTGAGCCAGGAACTCCTGTGGATGGAAGCAGCGCACTTGTTACAGCAATGGGACTGTAAAAAGAAAAAGATGCTTCAGAGGCAACTGCAGCTAGTGACAGACATGGGAGCCCAGCTGGACTTGGACAAGGGATAGAGAAGAGAGGCAGAAGGAGATGCTAGCCCAGTGCAAGAAGCAGCAATGCAAGTTGGGTGGGGGGTGGAGGGTGGAGGGTGGCAGGGAGGGCTGATGAGTAAAGAGCAAGCTAAAATTTGCAAAGTGTTTGCACTTGACAAGTTAGAAACCACATATAGGAAGCAATTAAAAGGGCTTTCCCTGGAGGCAGAGGGGCTGAAAGCCTTCTTGAAGGAGGGAAAGGCAACTGCCTCCAGGCCTGCTGAGGTCCACAGAAGTCAGAAAGGAGACGGGACCAGCAGGGTCAGAACGTGGAGAGGCTGAGTTCCTGCGTATGCCAGGGAGGCATCTCACTGCAGATCCTGTCCAGAGCCCGGTCCCGAGAGCAGCCCCACAGCCCAGAGGACCCTCTGCATAGCTCACTATCAGGGCCATCCCATCTTGGTGAATGATATAGAGGTGGCTCCTGCTCCTTTAGAGACATGGGTGATCTATGCTATCCCCTAGAGGGGCAAGGCCCATGTTCCTGGAGAAACCCGTACCTTTGGCTAGCAGCCTTGCTGGTCAGAAGCAAAGATCATCTGAGCAGCAGGAGTCCAAAGCCACAGAGCAGCCCTTACTGGACATGGCTGGACACAAGCTGCCCCTCTAGGAGCCTCTGTGTCTTGGAAGGTGAGCATGGGGTAGGGACCACTAGGACAGGACAGCAGAAATTAGAAGCTGCTGTACCGATAACAGAAGGTAGAAACTGTGCTGGAGAGAGAAAAGAATGACATGAAAACCAGGCTCCTACAGCTGGAAGATAAGCTTCTGGCTAGGGAGAAAGAAGCAGACTCGAGAGAGAATAACAGGTTTGCCCTCTATCCATTCTTAAACAAGTGGAACTGAGTCATCTCAGTCCCTGATGACTTGATTGCATAACCCCCTTTCCTCCTAGCAGGCTGGTAGACTCGGCACCAGGAGAATACCACGTAGCCCAGGTGTGCCCAAGCTTACAAGCCCAGTCTGGCCTGTACTCGGGCCGTGGTGTTGCTAGGTGCTGTGTGAATGCGAAAAGAGAAATTTTCCATACAGAAACCCCCAGAACTTCACCAAGAGGACTGCTGTGGCTTAGACTCAGGTTTTCACTATCTCTGTCGGCAGGAAATCTGTGCTTGTCTCACGGGGCCCACGAAAGACTGCCCTGAACCCCATTTCATTCCTTTGGGGTCTCTGAAGGTCTCTGCCTGCCAGCTCCAAGCACCTTCCTTTAGTCCCACTGTGTGTATTTATTGAAAGTGTCCTTGGCGCAGATCTACTGCTTCGTGAATTCTGTGAGAGCCCCAAGAACTGACTGGGACACTCGGATGTTGGCCGCAGAAGCCAATGCCTTCTAGAGAAAGCTGAGCTGAGAGGGAGTTCTTAATTCCACCAGCTGGGCAGGCTGCTTGAAAGGCCACAGGTGGAACTGGCCTTCTCGCTTGAGGACTTTGGCTGGCAAATGCTCTATCTCAAAAGCCTGGGATATAGGAAGGCCTTTCCCAATATTTTCCATAGATGGACCCATGTCCCTGAGTGGCTTAAAACAACACAGATTTAATATCTTACAGTTCTAGACGCTACAGGTCAGAAATAGGTTAAAATTTAGCTAATTTCTTGACAGCTTAGTTGCATGTTAGCTAGAACTGAGTGCTAAATTGTACTCTAATCGAGGAGTCATCAGGGTTGTGCCCCTTCCAAGGGGTTCTAAGGAGAACCCATGTACTTACTTTTTCCACCTTCTAGAAGCCACTCACATTTCTTGACTCGTGGCCTCTTCCACTTTTCAAAGCGTCCAATGGCTGGCTGAATCTAAGGCTGTGCCTCTTCTGCCTCTTTCATTTAAAAGGACCCTAGTCTGTACAATAGGCCCACTAGAATAGTCCAGAATAATCTCATTATCTCACAGTCAGCTGATCAGCAGACTTAATTTCATCTTCAACTGTAATTCCCCTTAGCCATGTAACATAATATTCACAATCGGGAATTAGAACATGAATAATGTTTTACCAACTGCCATCGAGTTAATTCTGACTCATATCCACCCCAAAGGGCAGAGTAAAACTGATCCCTAGGGTTTGTGAGGCTATAAATCTTGATAGAAGCAGAAAGCCCCATCGTTCTCCTTTAGAGCAGTGAGTGGGTGGGTCTTTTAGCTGCTGGCTTTCCAGTTAGCAACCTAGAGTGAAATGCAGATGAATACAATACCAACTGCACCACCATGGCTTCCCAGAACAGTCTTTAGGAGGTCATTAATCTGCCAACCACAGCAGTGATCTGGATGTTTTTTATCTCTGATACATTCATGATCACATATCTTTGGTGTATTTAGGTGTGTATTTTTTAAAATATTCTAATGTTATATGCAATAAAAAAGTGTACTGCTATGATTTTATAAGAAATTGATCAGATCGTTTTACCAGCACCCAAAACAAGAAATAGAACCCTCCTGGATTCCCCACACATAGCCAGTATCCTGACTTCTAACTCCTTAATTTTGCCTGTTTTTGCACTTTATATAAAAGAAGCATACCATCCGTCCTTTCTTACCATATGTTGTTTGTGAGATTCTTCCATATTGTTGCTTAGAGCTATAGTTATTTCATTTGCACTTTATTTTTCATTCTCTTGCCTGCATTTTTCTACTGCTATGAAAGTTCTGGGTCAATGCAATATGTTTGTATGGAATGGAATTTTTTAGATTTTAAGATATAATAATGTTTACCTTTTTATTGACATAAGAAACAATGTGTCTTGTGCAAAACTCAACTACAACTCTTTTTTTAATGAAGTTTTTATTGTGAATTAAGGTTTACAGAGCAGATCATACTTTAACACTCTGCAATTCATACATATTTTGATGCCATTCATTCATTCCAGTCCCCTTAATGTGCCCTCCCTTAGTCCACGACTTCCCTGTTTTCTATGTCCTTTTCTCCTCCTTTCCTAGCCTTCTGTCTTTGGGTGAATGCTCCCCATCTCATTTTAACGGTTGACTTTTCTAACACAGTAGTGAGTTGAAGTCCAGACCCAAGGGAGCACGGTCTTAGGGGCCCTACCAGACGCTGTCTGACCAGTAAGCCTGGTTTCTTTTAGGATTTTGATTGACAGGTTCTTCTTCTCTTTCCAGGACTCTCTAGTGTGATTTTATGCAGAGCTGGTGGTGGTGGCGCCAGGTATCACCCCGTTCTTCTGGGCCCAGGATTGTGGAGACCGGTGTTCTCACTGTCCCTTCGACTAAGTGTTTTCCCTGTGTCTGTGTAACTGCCACCCCGCTGCTCTGCTCTGGACAGGGAGAGATCAGTCCTTGCACCCTAGACGGCTGCTCAGAGACCTTTAAGACCGCTGCTACTTACCAGATTAGAATGTAGAGCACTGTCTTTGTGAACTATGATATGCTAATGGATCATTTTGTCCCCTGCAACTATTGTGATACCACTCCCCCAAAGCCCAGTACCTTATTCCTTCAGAGTATCTGCTTATATTTAAGAAGTTGTCATAATTTTGTCCTCTGTTCGCCCCACCACATTCATGGATATATTTGCAGTAAAAGTAAATATACAAATACTCTCTTTTAAACACACACACACACACACACACACACACATATATATATATATGTGTTTGTAAAAGTCTCCTATCTGTTCAGCCTGTGTGTATGTCCAAGTACTCACTTGTAGATTCCCCAATCCCCCACTGTTGTAGGACTTTGAATCTAACAGTGTTTGCGTCTGTAGTTTCTCACTCTTGCAAACTACCGGTGTACTCGCCTGCCTGCCTCCATCGTTTCTCCTGTGTGTTGCATTCCCCTCCGCCCAGGCTATCACTTGCCTGTGTTCTAGCCGCACCTCCCCACCCTCCTTTCCATCCTCTGCAACCATCAAAGAATGTTTTTATTTCCATAAGAAAACTTACTGTTGATTTTTATAGTGGTGGTCTCATACGATATCTGTCCTTTTTGTTTTTGACTAATTCCACTCGGCGTACTGTCCTCCGTGTCCATCCCTCTGTGAGGGCTTTGCAGGTGCATCGTTATTCTTCGACGTTGCATAGCATTTCATTGTGTGTTTATTGCACCCAAGTTTGTTCATCCATTCTTCCACTGCAGGGCATTTAGATTGTTCCTGTTTTTTGCTATTGTGAATAATGCTATGATGAACATGGGTCTGTATCTATTTATTTGTGTCATAGTTTTTATTTCTCGAAGACACATACCAAGTAGAGGGATTGATGTGTCATGGTATTTCTCTTCCCAACTTTCTCAGGGTGCACCATACTGCCTGCCACAGTGGCTGCACCATTTCCCAGTTCCTCCGGCAGTGTATGAAAGTGCCAGTCTTTCCACACCCTCACCATCATTTGTTGTTATCTGTTGTTGTTTTTTTAACCTTCCAGTTAATTTGGGGGGTGAGGTCGTATCTCATTTTGATGTGTATTTCTCTAATGGCTAATGATTAAGAGCATTTCTTCATATATTTTTGCCCCCCTGAATGTCTTCTTTGGTGAAGGATCTGTTCACATCCTTTGACCATTTTTTAAATTAGATTGCCTATCTCTTTCTGTTGAGATACTCAATTTTCTGTAAATTTTAGAGATGAGTCTCTTGTCCAGTATGTCATTGTCCAATATGAAATTCCACAGCCTTTGGCTGCTCTTTTGACTCTTGGTGGAATCTCTTGACACATACAATTGTCTACGTTTTCGGAGCCCCTAGTCATCCATTGTCTTCTGCTCTGAGTGTGTTCTCCATTACTTCTGTGAGGGCAGTTACATACTTGGCTTCACATAGTCTCTTAATTGTTCAGCAGATAGGATGAGCAATCTTCAGTGTATCTGCGCTCCAAGCAGCCAAAAGTAGAATTCCACCTCCACCTAACACAGTGTACACACCTAGAATCAGTCTGTTTCCCATACTAGAGCCAGAGTGACCATTTCAAATTTCATGTCCCATTTATTTGACAGCCCTACTCTAAACCCTTTGCTGCTTTTAAAGTTCCCATGACTTCTTTTTCTCTATTTTTCCCTTAGTGCCCCATGAGATCAAATGAAGTCAGATGAGACATACTTGTGCTTGATACTAGAACATAATGCATAAGATAAGCATGGCAAGGTTATATAGTACCTGGATTACTTAGATTGGGAAAATTAGAATCTAACAAGATGCCAGACAAAGACGTAGTTGGGGGGATAAATATCGACATGTGTTCAGGACAGAAAGTATGGGTTCAAAGCTCATTAGGGATTTTTTTGTTGGTAAAAATACTTGCCTGTCATAAATCACTTGTGTTGTCTTGGCAGAGATTCTTTAAGAATTGTTTGTCAGGAAATAATGTGGCCCAGGGTAGCCTTGGTCATGGAGTAGATAGTGACACCTGCCTTTCTCTGCTGAGGTATTCACTGTGCATCAGGCCGCTCCATAAATCAATATGTGTTTCTTCCTCAGTTTTTCCTTCCAGTGATGACCTTGGAGTATAGCAGGTGACAGTCTCACTAAAGAGGAAAATGTGTGCATATATTTTAAGCTCTGGTCATTCTTGTTTCTTAGATCCCTGCCGGGATTCACTAGCAGGGAATAGCTTTTGGAATGCCCCAAGGTCTCACATTCAGTATTACGCATTGATACCAACCATGGGCACATGGTTCCCAACTTACTTCTGATTGTCAATTGTGCTTGCAGAGCCGAGCTACAGAGGCTTTCTGAAGAAAACACATCGTTGACAAATGAATTGGGAAGGATTCAGCAAGAACTTAAAGTTGCAGAAAGAACAAATGATGTACAGAGGTAAAGGCTTGTCCAGGTTCAACTTAGGACCTTTGAGCTTGTGACCCAGTTTTCACATAGCAGAATGAGTGGTTTCCTCTCAGTAAAGTGAGTGTAGAAGTTACTGAGATAGAAAGTGGGGCGTA
This sequence comes from Tenrec ecaudatus, assembly GCF_050624435.1. NCBI lineage: Eukaryota > Metazoa > Chordata > Mammalia > Afrosoricida > Tenrecidae > Tenrec > Tenrec ecaudatus. The sequence goes on along the minus strand of NW_027459058.1, from coordinate 275,834 downwards.
TTCTCAAATCAACCTCACTTTCCAGAAAGCCAAGAGTGGATGAACCTAATTGGTCTCTGACCATGACATGACACATATGTAAAGGGCCCTGGCCTACCTCCACATGCAGGCAGCCCCTCTCATACCTGAATGCCTGGTCTCAGACGTAAAAGGTAGAACACGTATATATGTGGCAGCATTGCCCACCCCACAGTGAGCAGCTGCTACACCCATCCTTCTTACCTCTGCCATCGTGGCATACCACCTTATTCCCTGTATGAAAGTACTCCGCATCACACCTGATGGTGAGGACAGGTGGACATAGTTTAGTACAGTGAAATGATCCTAGGGCCTTCCTAGACAAATACAATATCTATGTTCATAACTCAGTAATAATTTCAGGTGGACTTTTCACCACGGTTTATATTTGTATGTAGATATCGGCATTAGGGGTAGGTCTGGGCCCTAGGACACTGAGGTAGGAACAAGGGACAGGGAGTGGAGTGCTAACACTGGTCAGTGAGTTTTCACTGCTGTAGCCATATCCAAGGGCAGTCTGCCTTTTGATTTTTCTTCCAAATAAGAAGTTCAAGATAAAGTCAACTCTGACCTGCTGCGAGCATGGAGCATAGTTGATGGAGTAGCCATGACGGTCAGAATATGGATGGCAGGGGAAGGGACCAGCGGGGATTTGCATCATTACAGTTCTGAAATCCAGGAGGTCTTCCCTTGAAACCATTTTCTCCTAAGTTTACTAACAGACTCCATTCCCAGCAGATCGCAGTGAGGGTAAGATGGTTGGTGTTTGTGTTGCTGGGTGGCTAGTTCCATACTTTGCTAAATCCGTAGTAATTTGCTTGACTAAGGATTGCCACGGAGAATGCTCCTTTTGTACAATATGGCAAAATCTTGCAAGCGAAAACTAAACCCACTCTCATTGAGTCTGTAGAGGGTTTCTAAGACTGAATCGTTAAGGGGTGTGGGAGGCTATACCATTGACCTTGGCAGTTACCAGCACAAACCAAGGTGACACCTGGCTTTGGTTTCACCCTCCCTGCTGAAAATTTTCATTTCCGCCTCAAAAAGAGTCACCTGACGAATCCCATCTGACCCTAGACCAAGGATGGGACCAGCCTTGTTCTCATGTAAAATGCATTGGAAAGGGGATTATTGGAGATGCAGTTAGTTTAAAATTTGGCACCTTGTCTTTTGATCTCTCTTAAGTTCCATTTTTAATTTGTTCCAGTTTTTAATACTTTCTGCTTTTTTTTCTAAAGGTTCTTGTCTGTTTTACTTTGTTATTGTTAGTTGTTTCTGTTTTTTTTTAAAGTATGTTTTCCTATAGATGAAGTCCAGAATAGGTGCATCTATACAGACCCTAACTGGATTAATGGTTCTTTGGGAGTTTCACACAGTTGGTTAGAAGGAAATGGGAAGCTAATAACGACGAGTACAAGAATGAAGAAAATGTTCCAAAACTGATTGTGGTGATGATTATACAATCTTGATATGATTGAACTATTGAATTGTATATATGTGAATTATGTATCAATAGAACTTTTTTAAAAATTAAAGAATCGCCTGAGAACTTTGCTAAAATATTGATTGTGATTCAGTATATTTAGGTCAAAAATTCAAATTATCAACAGGGGTTGGAACTGGAATGAATCGGTTTGAAGTCCTAAGGGTAAACTTTCCTAAATTCTTCTGGCTTTAGGAGCTTGGGATCAAGATTGAACCATCACCACTATTATCAATCATAGCAGTAGCAGTAGTGTAGAGGGATCTGGGCCGTAGAATATGAGGGGAGGTAGGGGTGGGCCTTTTTGTCCAAGCCATGGTGGACTGTTACTAGAAGAAGAAAACTCATTAATTGGCAATGATATTGTTAATTTTGCTTTTTCAACAGGAAAGAAATTGATATTTTAAAGAAAGAGAAATATCAGGCCTGCCTTGAAATGGAAATGATCAACAGTCAGGTTTAGTATTACCACCTGATGTGAAGCTAATGAACTTTTCTTTCTCTCTTTCTTTCTTTCTTTAAAAACTATTTTCGAATATTATAGAGGACTTTGTTCCTCAACGATTTCAGAATGCAGTAACTACCTCCCTTGTCAAAAATCAGAAAGTTCGTGTGGATACATTACTGCCGTCAGGGACACCCCATTTTGGTGCTGCCAGCCATCCTGATAATTCTTAGAATCACATGTGGCATTTATATCATGTCTTCTTGTCTCTTTCTCTCGGTCTATTCTTTATTTTGGAGACCATGGCACTTTTGAATATTACATGCAATTGTTTTGTTCCGTGTCTTGAAGTTTGGGTTTGTCTAGTCATTGATAATAATTAGATTGAGATGAGGCTTCTTTGGCAGAAGTACAAGAGTAAGAGTTGTGCAGTCATCAGCACCATCAATGTCAGAACTCTTCCTTCTTCCACTCATTGTTAGCTTCCCACTTCCCGCATCCTCCCTGCCATGCCCCTAGCCAACTATCACTCCAGTTACTGTCTCTAGAGATTTACATAGCCTGGATTTCATACACAGAAAATCACACAAAGCACAAACAATGACAAAGCAAAACAGAGAAAAACCTCAGCCAAAAGAAAATATAAAATGTTAGAAACTGCCACCAGTTAGAACCTCCTTGGGAATTCAGCCAGTCTCAGCCAGAATCTTAACAGTGAGACACACTTTCACATAAACTAACAAGTACTAGCAGACCCCTTAAAATCCCCTTTTTTAATTTATCAGAAAACCACTATAACCAGAACACCACTTATGATTATTTCTGTCACCTAAATCCTACTCATGTATTCCTATCTCCTATTCCTTCTACCCAGTCAGCTCTATCATTTCTTCCTCATCTCAACAGAATACAATTTCCAGCCCCTATCTGAACTTTCTCCACTAACCCAAAGAGCAAGTCCTGTCCCTCCCTCCTCCACCTACTCACACACAATCCAGAACCTTACATACCATCTACAGTTGGATCACTATGCCATGCAAACAACAGTCAGCAGTAGTAACCACAAAAAAATCAAGATAAACAAAAGTCAACAACTGAAGATTACGCAACTTCATTGGAATACACAGAAAGTGAAGACCTTAAATTACCAGAAAGAGAATACAGGTGAATGATGTTTGTGACCATACAAGAGATTTGGGGATCAATTCTGAAAAAAGGAAGAAAGTGTGATACTAAAAACCTCACACCCCAAAGAAACCGAGAAACAAAACAATGAGATAACAGAATTAAAAAACATTGTATGAGAACTGAGCAATACCGGTGTTCATCGCAGCACAGTTTACAATTGCAAGGAGTTGGAAACAACCCAAATTTCCATCAACAGATGAATGGATTAAAAACCTATGGTACAGATGTGCTTTACATAATTGATGTATGTATGGATTGTGCTAAGAGTTGTATGAGCCTCTAATAAAATGATTTAAATAAAAACTATGGTACATACATACACTGGAGTACTACACATCACTAAAAAGCAGTGATGAATGCATGAAGCACCTTGCCACATGGGAAAAACTGGAGAAAATGATGCTAAACAAAGTAAGCCAAGCACAAAACACAAATACAACATGAGTCCGCTGAGGTAAACTTAAAAAAAATGCAAAAGAGACATAAGGAAAAAGCTACTGTATACAAACATTCCTGGGGTGAGGTCCAGGTAGTATGGCAGGGGCCAGACCAAATCCAGGGATACATATGGTAGACAATTAAAAAGGTTGGGGGGTGGGGGATGAAAATGAAATAAATGGGTAGCTGGGGAACAGGGAACTAACCCATCCAAGGGGAGGGTCTTGTTCATATCGTCGCCGGGAAAGAAGGACCAGACTTCTACCCCATGCTCCAAGATGTGAATGCAACATACTGGCATGAAGCAAGGAACCAGTAGAGAGGTCTGAGGGGTTGGCCCCAATCCCAACTACATGGACAGCAGCCCTTGCCCCCAGAAGAAAGTACTTCAGAGGATAGCATTGAAGCTACAGCTCCGAGAGAGGGACATGTCTGATCAGAGCAAATCGAAGCAAATGAAGGGGGAGGAAGAGAGACTGGAGCACATCCTGGCCCACCAAGCCTTAAGGACAATATCCCCACTAAGAACAGCCAATGCACAGAGAGGACCATATGGCTGGTCCCACTATGAGACAGGACATCCCCCACTGACCCATAGCCCTATAGGGGACAACACTGGAGACACAGTGTGGGAATTAGACCGATCTGACCCCACCACACTGAGGCAAAACATGAAGGGCATGCAACAGAACAGCAAGGGGAGCAGAGCAAGGAAGTCCCGAGGCATTATCAAAAATAGACTTTGGGTTCAGAGCATGGCACCCCATCAGGCTCAATCAGCAAACACTCGCAAATGTCAACAAACAGACCTTGAACTATTGACAGGCTTTTCTTTTTTGTGTCATTTGTTTTTTGGTGGTGTTGTTTTGTTTTCTTTTGTTGCTTTGTTTTGTTCTGTCTTGTTTTTGTGTATATTATTATCTCTGCAGGTCTATCTAGATAAAATAGGTGGGATAAACAATCTGGAGGAGAAAACAATGGGACTGACAGTTCCGGGGGGACATGAGAGAGGGGAAGGTTGGGGGAAAAGAAGTGGTTAACAAACCAAGGTACAAGAGAACAACAAGTGATCCAAAATCAGTGGTGAGGAGCGTGTAAGAGGCCTGGTAGGGCTTGATCATGGGTAATGTAACCGAGAGGAATTACTGAAACCCTAATGAAGGCTGAACATGAACAAGAGCAAAGTAAAAGGAAATAGAGGAAAGAACTGCAAGGCACATAGCATTTATAGAGCTCTAAATATAGGCATGTACATATGTAAATATATTTATATATGATGATGGAGGAATAGAACTATGCATATATTTATAGGTTTAGTATTAAAGTAGCAGATGGACATTTGGCCCCTACTCAAGTACTCTCTCAATGTAAGAACACTTGTTCTATTAAACTGGCATTCCATGATGCTCACCTTCCAGACACAATCACTGAAGGCAAATGTGGTGAAGAAAGTCAATGGTGTCGGCTATCAAAAGATATAGCATCTAGAGTCTTAAAGGTTTGAAGGTAAACAAGTGGCCTTCTAGGCCAACCAAAGCCCACATGGAAGAAGCACACCAGCCTGTGTGATCATGAAGTGTCAAAGGGATCAGGTATCAGGCATCAAAGAACAAAAAATAATATCATTGTGAATGAGGGGAGTGCAGATTGGGGACCCAAAGCCCATCTGTAGGCAACTGGACACCCCCTTACAGAAGGGTCACGGGGAGGAGATGGGCCAGTCAGGGTGCAGTGTAGCAATGATGAACATACAACTTTCCTCTATTTCTTAAATGTTTCCTCCCCACCACTATCATGATCCCAATTCTATCTTACAAATCTGGCTAGACCGGAGGATGTACACTGGTACAGATAGGAACTGAAAACACAGGGAATCCAGGATAGATGAACCCTTCAGGACCAGTGGTGGGAGTGGCAATACTGGGAGGGTGGAGGGAAGGTGGGGGTAGAAAGAGAGAACCAATTACAATGATCTACATATAACCCCCTCCCTGGGGGATGTACAACTGAAAAGTGGGTGAAGAGAGACGTTGAACAGTGTAAGACATGACTAATAATAATTTATAAATTATTAAGTGTTCATGAGAAAGGGGGGCAGGGAGGGAGGGTAAAAAATGAGCTCATACCAAGGACTCAAGTAGAAAGCAATGTTTTGAGAATGATGAGGGCAACAAATGTACAAATGTGCTGACACAATGGATGTATGAATGGATTGTGATAAAAGTAGTATGAGCCCCCAATAAAATAATTACCCCCAAAAAAGAACTGAACAATAGAATGGAAGAAAATGAAAGTTGAATCTATGAACTTGAAGACAACCATGCAGACTTCAGCAAATGAGAGAAACAAACAAAAAAGTAAAATAATCTGAAGTAAACCTGAGGATGATGTGAGAAACCATGAACAGAAGTAATGAATGTCTTGTTTGGAATACTGGAACGGGAAGAAACAAACAAATCTACATATAAATTAGTAAGAGAATTTGTGGAGGAAATTTTCCCCAGTACTATAAAGGAGGAGATAATATCCATTCAGGAGACAGAGAGAACTCCAAGGAGGTTAGACCCTGGGGGTGGGGGTAGGGGACATGTATAGGAGGGCATCAGGACATATGATAGTCAAAATATTCAACTTCAAGGAAAAGGAGAGAATCTTGAGAGCAGCTAGAGAGGGAAAAAGTCACCTTCAGAGGTAATCAGATTGGAATAAGCTCAGAGCTCTCAGCAGAAAATATGCAGGAAATAAGAAAATGGAGCAACATAGATCAAACTTTCAAAGTAAAAACCTGCCAACCAAAATCCTGTATCCAGCAAAGCGATATATCACATATAAAGAAGAAATAAAGGTATTCCCAAACAAGGAAATAGTTAGAGAATTCATAAAAACAAAACCAGCATTGCCGAAAACACTAACCATATCTCTATGGTCAGAAAATCAACAGCACAAAAACATTATGAGATCGCCACAGTCCGTGCTACTATCCAGAAGTCAACACACTAAAACAACACCCAAAACAGTAGATCTAGACGGGAAACAAGGACATGAATAGATTCCTCCCTCCCAAACACAGATAATACAATATGATAGTAACTCACCTGCATTTGGAATTAATACCAATGAAAATCAATGGGCTAACTACCCCAGTCAAAAGACAGAGTAGCAGACTGGATTAGGAAACAAGATCCATCAATCTGCTGCCTTCAAGAAACACACCTCAAACTCACAGACAAAAACAGACTGAGAGTCAAAAGATGGAGAAAAATTTACTAAACCAATGACAATGAAAGGAAGACCTCACACAAATAGAAAACTACAAGCCAATATCTCTCATGAACATAGATTCTCAACAAAATCCTGGCCAGTAGAATTCAACAACATATCAAAATAATAATAATACTTCATGCCCAAATGGGATTCATACCACCATATAAACAAAATATAGAAGAACCAGATGATCATATTGATGGATGTAGAAAAAGCATTTGACAATATCCAACACCCATTCCTAATAAAAACAATAATTAAATATAAGGAAATTCTTCAATATACTAAAGTCCATATCTTAATATCCAACAGCCAGTATCATACTGGATGGAGAAAAGCTGAAATCATTGCAATTGAAAATGGGAACCAGACAAAGATGCCCATTATCCCCACTTTTATTCAGCATTGTGCTAGATCCTAGCCAGAATCAAAAGGCAACAAGAGATTAAGGGAGTGCAATTGGGCAAAGAGAAATTAAGCTCTAGTTATTTGCAGATGGTATGATTTTATAGAGAGAGAAAAACCCAAGGTCTCCACAAAACCCTGTTGGAAATAATTGGAGCTTGTTTCAAATAAGCACCCATCTAAGTGAGATGTCAGTAAACTCACCTGGAAGAAGCACACGATCATCGATGATCCAAGGATTATCAATTATATAAACCAGATCTGAAGAAGGGAGTGCTGTCAGAGCTGAAATTTGTGACATTCTGGTGTTCACAAAGCTATGGCTGACAGTGGGAGCCCAAAATACATGTTCAGGTTCTCCACAGGGAATAAGCCTCCAGTGGCCCCCCTCTGACTATCACTGAGAGATAGGAATAACCTGGTTATCAGGCAGCTGGTATTGGAAAGACGATTATAGTAAATTAAAATGATAAATAGGGCTTGAATGGTTAAAATCTTGTTATTTGAGCTCCCTTTAGATACACTTTGACTTTTATCTAGTTTTTAATATTTTCTGGGTTTTGCTGTTGTTTTCTAGATTAGGTCTTATCGCTGCTGTATTTTGTTATTTTGGTACCTTTCTTGATTCTCTGTTATGTATCTTTCTGTGTTTGGGGGTTTATCAAACCCAGATTGGGTGAATCTGTAGAGGTAATAACTGGAGTAAGAGTTCTTGGGGTGTATTGATGGGGAGGAAAGAGGTAATGGGGAGCTGACATCACGTAGTATGAAAAGGAAGAAATTGATTATATGCAGTAATTGCACAACGCTGCTTGATCTGATAGAGCTATTGGTATGATGTCTGGATTATGCCCTAATAAAATGATCTGGGAAAAACATAAATTTTAAAAAATCAATTTTCATTTACATCAGGGCTATCACATTTTTAACAAAACTCAAGTGAATATTCCCAAATTAATTAAGTTTTCCCACAAGTTTACAGGAATGCTGCTGCTCCACATAACACAATACTTTTTAGCGTTTTAATGAAGGTCGGGAAGACCTCAAAGATGAATTCAAGGCAAGTCACCTCAGAAGGCTTTGGAGACTCTCTTTCTGGGTTTCAAAGGAATCCTCTTTATATTTTCTCAAGGATGATCACAGAGACTTCTCAGGAAGACATCTGAAGAGAATGGAAAGCTGCGCTGGGGAGGAGGAAGAAGGACAGGAAAATGTACCACGGCGTGTGTTCTGTTACGGCGCCATACCTGCTCCTCCTGGAGGGTAGCAAGGACTGTCTGACGAGCTCCTCATTGGGAACGACCCATCCACCTGACGCAGCCTTATCTGCCTTCCACACTGCTCTGTGTTCCCAAGCTCAGAGGACATTTAAAACGAACATGATTTGCATCCCTTGAACATGACAAAACTCCCATTTGACATGACATAAATTGAAGAGTGAGAATTCTTTGGGAAATGAATAGAAAGATGAAAACACTTCAGAAGCATATAGGCATAGATAAAGATATGACATGAAACAGTAGCTTCATATTTTGATAGTTTTGTTTAATTAAGGTTTCTTTTTTTAATCCTTTTATTGGGGGCTCATACAACTTATCACATTCCATACATACATTCATTGTGTCAAGTACATTCATACATATGTTTCCATAATCATTTTTAACAAGTTTCTATTATACAATGCTTTTATACTTACCCTTGTGTGTGCGTATTAAACCTACAAGATAAAAATGATATGATTCTGCTCATTGCTGAACCATAGGTATTCACACCAACGTGGGAATACCTTGGAACTGTGGTTGATCTCTCCCCTGAAAACTAATTGTTGTGAGAAAAAAAGAAAGGCAATCCAACAAAAATGTAATTTGATTCTTTTAAATTGTAATTTATTGAAAGATGCTCCTGACCAGTGGTTGACAGTAACTGAAATCTCTATGGTGAAAAACTGAGAAATTTTCTAGCAACTGTTGGAACACACGGCCATTTGTGTATACACCAAGAGGACATCTGTCAGACACTCTAATTTCCTGGCCCAGTGGTACTGAGAATATCAACAACTTACTGCCAGATAGATTTGGATATCAGGGACAGGTCAGAGGTCCTTTTGAAGAGATTCATATGCTTTAAGTTTCTTCCTCCCCCCCCCCTTAACACGATGTTTTAAATAACTTAGATAAAAGTGGGAGGCCTTCAGAACAGTGGTTTGAATGTTCTTAATGGTCTAGATGTATTCTCACTTCTTCTCAGGAATAAAGCAGAGTTCTCAACTTCAGCATCATTGCTGTGTGAGACTGGATAAGTCTGTATAGGGGCTGTCCTATACACTGTAGGATATTTAGTAGCATTTCTACATGTCAGTAGCCACCCCTACCTACCCCAATTATGACAATGAAAAATGCCTCCAGATGTTGCCACGTCCCACAGTGAGACAAAATTACCCCTCATTAACCACTGAAAGGATCTGCTGGGGCTTCGTTTTTGTTTTCAATCATTGTTTTACCCTTTTTTGCTCTAGAGTCAGAAATACAAGGATCAGTTATCTCAGCTCAACCATAGGATCCTTCACCTGGGTGAGGAGGCCTTTGTCCACAAGGCTCAAAATGAGAAAAACCAAGTACCCGTTCAGTTGCTGACACTGAAGATGGATCGGGCTGGTCACCAGGTGAAAGAGCAGGTGAGTGGGCAGTGCAGAGTGGGAATATGAGAGCAACAACTTAAAGATATGGAGACATACACTGCCCCACACATAGCCAGGAAGCCTGGGGGAAAAGAACATGGAATATCATAGTTTTTTATAAATCTGCTTTATTTAGAAGAGTAGCATAAAGGAATTAAATCTTAAAAAGAGAGTAAATTCCTACAACCTTTCTGAAAAGACAAGTTGAAAATATAGATAGCAAGAGCCTCAAGAATCTCATTATAAGAAGTGAAACTTCACTGTTTGCAAATAATATGATTTTATATATTGAGAATCCTAAAGGGTCCACAAGAGACTAGCTGGAAGTCATAGAGGAGTTTAGTAGAGTAGCAGTATACAAGAGTAACAATTGACTTCTTCTATACCAGGGATGGGGGTACAGAAAAAGATACCAAGGAATCAGTATCCTTTGCAAAAGCTGAAATACCTGGGAATAAACTTAACCAAAAACCAAGACTTGTACGAAGAAAACTATAGAACATTACTATAAGAAGCCAACCGGGATCTACACAAATGGAAGCATATTCCGTGTTTGTGGATCAGAAGACTCAGTATTGTGAGAATGTTGATACTATCTAAAACAATCTACAAATAAAATGCATTGCCGATCCAAATTCTAACATCATTCTTCAAAGAAATGGAAACACTGATTATTAACTCCATATAAAAAGGGAAGAAACCCAGGATAAGCAAAGAACTCCCCAAGAAAAAGAACAAAGCAGGTGATCTCACATTACTTGACCCCAAAACCTACTTATACAGCCACAGTTGTCAAAACAGTCTGATACTGGTATACTGATACATGCTCCCTGTCACTAGCCACCCAGGAAATGCGAGTCAAAATGACCATAAGATCCCACCTAATGCCCATAACTAGCCCAATTAAAAAAAAACCAGCATGTGAAAGGGAGGATAGGGCGGAGGTAGGGGGAGGAATGAGGAGCTGATGCCAAGGGCTCAAGTAGAAAGAAAATATTTTGAAAATGATGATGGCAACAAATGAACAAATGTGCTGGACACAATGGAAGGATTACAATAAGTTGTACAAGTCCCCAATAAAATGATTTTTCAAAAGAAACAGAACAACAAATGTTGGAGAGTGTGTGGTGAGATAGGAACTCTTATCCCCTGCTGGTGGACTGGTAAATATGTACAGGCACTCTGGAAGGCAGTATGGCGATACCTAAAACAGATGGCAACTGAACTACCATATGATCCAGCAATACCATTGCTGGTATGTACCCCAAAGAAATAAGAAGCAGATCACGGACAGATGTTTCCCTCCCCTATGGTCATCACAGCAGAGTTCATAGTAGCAAAAAGCTGGTGGGTGGGCAGGAAGAAGCTGGAAACAGCCTACATTACCATCAGTACAAGAGTGGATAAAAACTCTGGTACATACATACAATGGAATACATCCCTAAAAACAGCAATGAAACACCTCAAGTTGTAGAGGCATCTGGAAGATATTATGCTGAGTGAAGCTAGTCAAGCACAGAAGGATAAACACTGTGTGAGTCCACGATAATAGGAACATGCAGCAGAACGGGCACAAGTTCAAGTGTGCAGGCCATCCAGTCGTCTGGCTGGGGACCAGGCAGGCCGCTAAAGAGCCACACATCATCTGCTCAAAGTAAGTATCATGTAGGTCACTTGGCCGAAGGTCACCTCATGAGAGCTGGAATCAGATGGATGGGGTGGGGTTGATGCTGGTCCCTGAGAGGTAGCCATGTGGATTTGGGGTGAGGTCTCCCAGAGAGGGAATCAGCCCTGTCAGAGGAATGGGGCTTACTGATGCGAGGGGCAGCACAGGAAAGAAGAAAGGCAATGGTCAAATTTGGGGGAACATAGGTGCATGCCTGTTGAGGGGAGAAGAGGGAGGGCTGACATTGTGGGGGGAGGGGTGTCCAGTGAGGTTGCTCTTGGGAGGACCTGATGCAGAGGGGTTAAGTGGAGAGCAAATGCTTTGAGAGTGATTAGGGCAAAGAATGTATGGATGTGCTTTATACAATTGATGTATGTATATGTATGGATTGTGATAAGAGTTGTATGAGCCCCTAATAAATTGTTTAAAAAATAATAATAAATTTTTTTAAAGTTGTATGAGCCCCTAATAAAATGATTTTTTAAAATACTGTAAAAAAAGAAACCAAACTTGACCAACAGTTACCATGGGTGAAGGGGAAAGATCTGTTGCTTTGGGAGCATTGAGTTTCTGTCACTGTGGTCGATAGTTTGAAAAAGGATAACAATGATAGTTGTACAACATGAAGAATATTATTGAGCCTCTTCTCGCTCTGAATTATACAACTAGAAGTTGTGCAATTGGAAAATATTTCTGTATATTTGTGCCACAGTTAGAAAAAAATAAGTACATGAATTACAATGAGTACAAGGAAGAAGAAAAAGGTTTTGAATTAAATATTGTAACAATTGGACAACTTTTCTTGATCTGATTGAATTGTATGACGTGGGTGAAGTGCTAATACAACTGTTTTAAAAGATGTGATGCAAAACAATAATATGGATTATTCGGGAGAACATGATGCTGAGTGAAATTAGTCAATCACAAGAGACAGATATTGTATGAGACCACTTCTGCAAACGGTTTTCATATTGAAAAATAAATAACGAGATAGAAAGAAACTCCATGTGGTTACAGATCAGATCAGGTTTTCTGGGATGTTAGAATTACAGAGTCAGATCATGACCAAGAAAGCCCCATGGAGCACTTCGACTCTGACAAATACATGTGTTGCCGTGAGTTAGAACTAACTCCACAGCATCAGTTTTCGTTATTAACTGCTGTCTCTTGTTCCCATTCAGGATGACGCTTAGGGTTGCCCGTAGGCATGCCCTGTACCCAAGATTAAAGTTTCATGCAGAATAATTTCACTGCCCTTAAAATTCTCTGCTCCACCTGTTTGTTCCTCTATTGTTCCTTGAACTCCTGCTAGTCGCTGACCTTGTTTCTGTCTCTTTAATTTTGCTTTATAATTGGAATCATGCATTATGTAGCTTTTTCAGACTGGTTTCTTGTACTTAATAAGTACTTAAGTTTCCTCCATATTTTTTTCATGGCTTGATGGCTCATTTATTTTTTTTGCTAGATAATATTTCCATGATACAGATATGCTCGTTTGTTTAGCCATTGACCTGTTGAAGGACCTCTTGATTACTTCCAGTTTGGGGCAATAATGAATAAAATTACGATAAATATTTGTATGCAGGCTTTTATGTGGATACAGATTTTCAACTCATTTGAGTAAATACCTAGGAACACAACTGCTAAAACATATGACAGGCCTTTGGAATAGTGGTTACATTACCAGATAAGTATTGGACTGCTGACAGCGAGATTGACAGTTCAAATCCACCAGATGATCCGAGGGAAAAAGATAAGCCTATCTATTCCCATAAAGAAATCCTGTCAGAAACTCTATAGAGGGACGCTGTGAGTCAAATTGGCTTGATGGCATTGTTTTTGTTTTTTTGTAAGCCTATGTAAGAAACTGCCACTGTCGGATTCCTATGCAAAACACTACGCCCTGCGCCACACCTATACTCCTGACAGAGCTTGTTAGCATCCCATGTTCAGACAGAGGCTCGTAGCTAGTAACTTGTAGATGTGTACATTTCGCCCAAATACCATTTTAAATGTCTTGAAGTTAGTTCTTTTAAAACATAATTTTTTGATTGGTAACCTCCTTTTGTCAGGAAATACATGAAAAACAACTTAATACCACAGAAAAGCAAGTGGATAAAGTGGAAATGATCTTAAAGAATATGGAAATGCTTCTACAAGAAAAAGTAGATGAGCAGAAGGACCAGGTGAGTGATAAGTTCTTGTCATTTCCTCACAAACATCTTATATCTGCACACTTCTACCTCCTGGGTATTCACACAGCTGGTGTAGTAAGAGACTGTCTGGTCACAGACTCCGAGAGGCCATGTTCATTAGTTACCCCTCAGACTGAGCCTCTGTCAACACCTTATTCTTGAACATAAAGTAATTTGCCACAGGATTCATAATTGATAGCAGTCAATAAAAGATTCTATTATATATATATAACTAGCTTGTTTATTGACTTATTTTCTTTTGGGTATCATTTTAAGGTTTCTTTTTTGAGATGGCCACATAACCTCAGGAAGGTTATGGATTTATTCATGCATCCTTCATTCAGCACATTGCCTACTGAGCACCTACTGTGTAGGAAAGCATTTTTCTAGGTAGACCTGAGATAAATAAGCCCTCATGGAACTTAAATTCTAGAGCTGATGAGAGCTATTAATAAGATTGTAGTTGGCCAAGGGCTTTGAAGAAAACACATTTTCCTGGACTGTAGAGTCAGGGTGTTAGGGGAGACTATACTGCACAGATAAGGTATCTGAGCAGCCCCTTAATCATGACCTAACATATATGAGTGAGTAAAAAAGAAAAACAGGAAAACTCCACTCTGTGGAGCTTTCATAGGATGCATTGTTCCTACTAGCTGAGCATCGAGCAACTTGTTCTGAGTTAGTGCACCCAGCGGCGTCGCCTGGGAAGGTTCTCTGGTCACAGTGAATTTTTTCATAAAAGCAGTTTTGCTCACACCTTGTTTTTTTGTGATGGCTCATTTAAGAGAACTGCGTGTGGCTGTGAATGTTTGCTTTCTGCTCCAGAAAAATGTCACAGAAACTGTTGTGATGTTGAATACAACTTACAAGGATAGCACTCTGAAAAAAACTCAAGTGTACCAGTAGTTTTCTTATTTCCAAAAAGGTAAAATGTCGATCGATAACAAACCTTATTCTGGATGTCCATCAACTTTCCAAACAGACAAAAATGTCCAAAAAATTCATCCACTTTTGCTTGAAGACCAATGATGGACCATTAAAAAGATGGGGAAGTTATCTGGACTATCTTGGAGCTTAGTTCAGTGAAGTTTAACAGAAGATTTGTGACAGGCCACCAAGAAGGAGTGTCAACTGGAAACAAGTCATTCTTGGAAAGAACAACTCTGAAGTGATCCAGACTTTTCTCAAGGTCATTACTGGTGACAAGCAAACTTCAGTCAAGCCAGGGGAAGACACCATCATCACCTTGCCCAAGAAAAACTCGTCAAGTGAAATTAAAGATCAAGATTATGCTCATTTGATTTTTTTGATGTCCATAATATAGTGCATTTAGAGTTCCTTCCACTAGGTCAGACTGTTAATCAAACTTTCTATTTAGAGGTTTTGAAAATATTGTGTAACAATGTGCAACAAAAAAGACCTGATTTGTGGCAGATGGGGGACTGGTTTTACCATCATGACAATGCAACTGCTCACATGCCATCTCAGTGTGCCAATTTTTGACAAGAAACAGCATGCCTCTCTTGTCCCATGCACCTTACCTGACTTCACTCCATGCAACTTCTTTGTGTTTCCACCAATGCAGAGGAACATGAAAGGACAGCTAGTTGATGATATAGAAGAGATGAAGCAAAAAAATGAGAGAGGTGCTGTCAGCCGTCCAAACAGCTGAATTTGAAAAAAAACAATGTTTCCAAGAATGGAAGCGCAGAATTGACAAATGTATTAGGTGTAATGGAGAGTACTTTGAAGGTGATAAGGTTGTTTTGTAAAAAAATTTAAATACAAAGCTTTGAAACAAAATTCCAGGTTTTGGGGGTACCCCATCGTATACCTCAAGTAGAAAACAGATTAGCATTGGGGGAAGCATGTTGCTCACTGGTGGAATATCACATGTGTTGTACTTGAGAATCCTTCCTGACAGGTGCTAAATACCGGTAACATTTCCTGATCACCAGACAGCCATAAATAGGCACCCACACACTTACACTTCCCTGTTCGTGGTTGTGGGAAAATAGTCTCGGCCCTGTAAAAGGTTTTGCTCTACCGAGTGCCAGGCACCATGCCTGTCACTGTTCTACTGTTCCTTTACTTCCTCCTGTCCCTCCCCTACTCCTCTTAAGTCCCCTTTCTCCTCTTCTTTCCATCCTGCCTTGCTCTTTTTTATTCCCCCACTCACTGGGAGCCCTCCTTGCCATAAGTATGTAAGCCCATTGTAAAGAAGCCTGGCCCTCTGGCCTAGCCCTCAGCCCTCCTCTCTGCTCTTTAAATGCCCTTCAAAGACTCTGTGCTCACAACCCTGCTTCTCTCCCTTCCATGCTCCTCTCATGGCTCAGCCACTGTTCGTCCCCCCTGCCTGGGTCTACACCTAATTCGCAGCTCAGCTTTCAGAATGGATATAGACTCCAAGCACTCGTACCCCACTGATCTCACTCTGGTCCACACCCCCTCACTTTATGCCCTCTCTCTGGCCTTCCTGGTTCTGCCTTGCATACCGGCCTTGATTTCTTCTTAGCACAGGCGCTGAAATACCTCTGAGATCTCAGCTCGCCGCGCCTCACACCTTCCCATCTTCTTCAAAGTAAAAGTCAACCTTGTCACGGTGTCCTTTAAGGCTCTCTTAGATTTAGTGTCCACTCCTGCCCTGACTTCCTGTCTATGTTTCCTCAGGAGCACACACACACCTTCAGCTATGGTGGCTGCCTGCTGCTACCTAGTCACCCGAGGCCCTGACCAGCTGCAAGGTCTTTGTAATCTCTCTTCCTGCTACCTGGTGTTCACATAGCCCCTAGATTCCTAAACTTACTTGGCCTACCACCCCTTTTTACAGGAAAAAAAAAATCACACATTGTCCACCTGACCATTAAAATCTTTTGTACTATTGCCCCTAATTCAGGATACGGTTTGGGTGTCTGCTTGTGTAGCGCCCCTGGATGCTTTGAGGCCCAGACATCGTCACTGGACTGTTTCACTGCTACCCAACGGGCAGTACCGCCCCCTTTGGGAAAAACTGGGATAGTCTCTGGACTCTCATTTTACTCAGAACTCCGTTCACATGTCATCTTACAGGAACAGCCTCGGGGTTTCTGTAGACAAGCAAAACCAGTAAAACATGTATGTAAATATATTGAGAAAATTGTACTTCGTGACTCACACACATGGGGGGGTTAGCACGTCCCATATCCGTGGGTCCAGTGGCAACTTGGAGACCTCTGCTGGTTCATGGGGTAGCAGAGGAACAGATGTCTGCAGGTTTATGAACTAGAACTGCAGGCCAGGCGTTAAGCAAAAACATAACAAAGAATCGAGACGGCTAACCACGATGACAAAATACAACAGAAATAAACCCCCATAGTTTTAACTGTTCGAGATTTTAGCTATTCAAGTCAGAGTTATCATTTTAATTTCCTATAGTCATCTTCAGTACTCTCATCTGGTAACCAGGTTCTTCCCATTCCTCAGTTTCATCGGAAAATCACTGGAGACTTATTCGCTGAGTAGCTCCTGCAAATGTATTTTGGCCTTCCGCTCTCATCCATTCCCTTCTGAAAACCAGAATCTCGCCTGCTAAGCTTTGATACTATTCCCTTCTTCCGATTTGGATTATATAATTTACAATCCATGGATAACAGATGTTGGTGTGCTTCTTCCATGTGGATTAGTTGACATCTCACTTAGATGGCTGCTTGTTTGGAAACAAGCCTTTAAGATCCCAGATGCTGTTCTGTCTGATTAGTGGGGCACCATCTAATTTCTTCACCAATGCTACCCTTAAGGGACCTGATCTCATTCAAGAACTTTTTGAAGCCCCCTTGTATTCTTGACCTTGATAGCTAAAGGTACACTGCTTCTGACAGGTATCAAGAAAAAGACATTGATTAAAGCAATAGCTATGTGCTGTCTTCCAGGAAATGTACTAATGTGCTCAAGCAGTGAAACCACATCTGGATTAGCAGTTACAATCAGAGCCACCACTGGTTAAGTTTATATCAATTCACTGTCACTCTCTTAAGATCCTTTTTTTTTTTTTTTTTGCACAAGACAGATAGGTAAGTTGAATGAGATTGTGGTGGAAATCATCCCCCTCCATTCTTCAAGTCTTTATGGTGACATTAATCTCTGCAGGTTCTCCAGCAATGTAATACTGCTTTTGGTCTAATATTTCTTTGAGGAAAGTTCTAATGGCTTCCACTTGGCCTTTCTTACTGTAATAACCCTTTCTCCATGTGTCAGGGATCCAAAATTCTGCCAATTGCATATTCTGGACCTGGAGAGATTATTACAGGATTATTTCAGAGACCACTGTACCCACTGTTGGATAGGCATGAGCTGACATTTGGGCCTCCTAGAATGAGTGTCAGTTTAGTGCCATAGGGATCCTTTGAGAAATATTAACTATCTATATTCTGACAGTGTAGTGGATTTCTACCTCAGAGGATTCATAGGAGTTGTGGGCCTATACACTTGCTCATCTTGGAATTGATAGAGCCCTCTAAGCATCCCCTGCATGTGTGGGTATGTCCATCTTGATAAATCTACTCTAACATTCCAATTTACTTCAGCTTTTAGATCCCTTTTCCAGTATATAAAAGCAATTCAACTTCATTCAGTATAGGCCACTTCATAGTCCTCATTGTCGTCCCGCAACAATGTAACTACTAGGTACTTTTCTGACGCCGTGAGCTGAAACATCGAATGAAGACTTGCCACTTGGCAGGCTCATAGCACTACACTCAGACTGACACAGTTCCCACACCTAATCCCGAGGCCTTTGTTTCTCCTTGTGTTCAGTAGGAAAAGCAAGCAGTCTCTGTCTGGAGTATGCCATACCTCCTCCTGGGCCACACTTTATGCCTCAAAGAAGTCGTGTCACGGGACAGTGGACTTCACACTAGTTATTGTTCTAAAAGCAAAAAGTGCATCTTGCAAAGCATTTGCCTCATACAAAGATTCCTGGGACACAGCTGTGGGACTATGGTCAGA
Organism: Tenrec ecaudatus; assembly: GCF_050624435.1. Lineage (NCBI taxonomy): Eukaryota > Metazoa > Chordata > Mammalia > Afrosoricida > Tenrecidae > Tenrec > Tenrec ecaudatus. Next base: position 257,072 of record NW_027459058.1, on the reverse strand, counting down.
TGAGGATAAGAGGGCTGATTTTACTCTCGAAGGTGATTCAGGCAAAGAAGGTGGGTTAATCCCTTCAGATGGGGGCAGGAGGCTGGTCCTTCTGAAAATAAAAAAAGGTAATTCAACAATAAGGGCTCCATGTCCCTAGCTTGATCCTTTTATTGTCCACATTTTCCCATCTCAATTTTCAGGATCTCACATCTTCCCTGTCAAACCTTTCAACATAAGGGATTCAGTTGATGGTGTAATTAGCTATTCTTCAGCTAGGACTCAGGAATGATGGTGGTGTGTGGGTTACAAACTGGACTGTTAGCTAAAGGTCAGCGATTTTAAAAGCACCAGCCACGCCCCAGGTAAAAGATGAAGTTTGTGCTCCGATAAATATTTATAGCCCCCAGAGCCCTCGAGGACATTCGATTTTGGCTTATGCAGTCACTGTGCATTGCAGCCAACTCAGTGGTAGTGAGGATAAGACTCTGGATGGGTTTTCAGCAATCTCAACACTGCTACAAGAAATAAGACTTTATTTCAAGACCCAAATAGCAACTTTCAGGTCCTTTATGTACTGCTTGAGCCAGGACTTTGAAGCTCTGGACTCATCATTTTCTCTTTCCGCGTTGTGTATCTGAAAGCTGAACCAGCCAGCTTCACTATGCTTGTGGGTGTAACAAAAATGTTGAAAGATAATAATGAAATAGTAGTCACTCACAGCATTGTCTCTCACAGATGTTTGATCTAATGGTGGGGATATTATGCTTGTCTTTATTGCCACCTCATGCCATGGATTACTATGCCTCTTTACTATTGGAAGTCGAGCAATTAGTACTTTTAAATCCAGCCAGACTTGAGAATAAGTTCAGAAAGCATGCTGTAGTGGAGTTAACAAACCCAGGGACAAGAGAACTACAAGTGCTCCAAAATCAGTGATGAGGATGGTGTAAGAGGCCTAGTAGGGCTTGATCAAGGACAATGTAACTGAGAGGAATTACTGAAACTCAAATGAAGGCTGAGCATGATAGTGGGACAAGAGAAAAGTAAATGGAAATAGAGGAAAGAACTACAAGGCAAAGGGCATTTATAGAGGTCTAAGTACAGGTGTGTACATATGTAAATATATTTATATATGATGATGGGGAAATAGATCTATGTGCATATAGTTATAGATTTAGTATTAAGGTAGCAGATGGACATTGGGCCTCCACTCAAGTACTCCCTCAATGTCAGAACACTTTGTTCTATTAAGCTGGTATTCCATGAAGCTCACTTTCCTGACATGATCGCTGAAGACAAATGGGTACATAAGCAAATGTGGTGAAGAAAGCTGATGGTGCCCAGCTATCAAAAGATATAGCATCTGGGGTCTTAAAGGCTTGAAGGTAAACAATTGGCCATCTAGCTCAGAGCAACAAAACCCACATAGAAAAAGCACAACAACCTGTGTGATCATGAGGTGTCGAAGGGATCAGATATCAGGCATCAAAGAACAAAAAATCCTATCATGGTGAATGAGGGGAAGTGCAGAGTAGGGACACAAAGCCCATCTTTAGGCAACTGGAGATCCCCTCACAGAAGGATCATGGGGAGGAGACAAGCCAGTCAGGGTGCAGTGTAGCAATGATGAAACATACAACTTTCCTCTAGTTCTTAAATGCTTCCTCTCCCTCCCCCGCCATCATGATCCCAATGCTACCTTACAAATCTGGCCAGAGGATGTAGACTGATACAGATAGGAAATGGAAACACAGGGAATCCAGGATGGATGAACTCCTCAGGACGAGTGGTGATACCGGGAGTGTCAAGGGAATGTAGAATAGAAAGGGGGAACCAGTCACAAGGATTTACATAAAACCCCCTCCCTGGGGGACAGACAACAGAAAAGTGGGTGAAGGAAGATGTCGGACAGTGTAAGACATGACAAAATAACAATTTATAAATTATCAAAGGTTCATAAGAGAGGGGGACTGGGGAGAGGGGGGAAACAAGGAACTGATGCCAAGGGCTCAAGTAGAAAGCAAATGTTTGAGAATGATGATGGCAACAGATGTACAAATGTGCTTGACACAATGGATGATTGTGTGGATTGTGATAAGAGATGTAAGAGTTCCCAAGGAAAGTATATAACTAAAAAAGAAAGAAAGCATTCTGTGTTGGGCCGGGTTGACTAGAGAAACAAATCCAGAGATACTCATATATGTATAAGAAAAAGTTTTATCTCAAGAAGTAATTATGGATCAATAAAACATTCCATCCCAGTCCAGCTCTTCAGTCTATAAGTCGCTCTTCAGACTCATTAAGTCACATGCAATGATGCAGAATGCAGGACAATCACAGGCCAGTGGGTTTAGTTATGTGGATCCAACTGACCGTATCGTAGTGCTTGCAGCAGCCAGGAAAGTGAAGGCACAGAGAGTGGGGGAGGTGCCCAGGACCCTGCTTATGAGAAAGTCTCGCCCACAGAGAGTCACCATCAGGGTGTGACCTGATTGACAGACTAAACTCTACCCTTACACTTTCATATATCTTCAAGTTGACATGAAATGATGTAACTACCACTTATTCTTTGAGTTTTGTTCTTCTAGAATCACTCTTGGTGCCAAAAAGCTAAGTCTGAGTTCTCGAGAGGGGTGCATCAGTGAGATGCACACATACATACATATAAAGAGATTTGCTGCATGGTAGGGGTTTATGCAGTTGTAGAGGTTGGCAAGTCCCAAACCTACCGTTTGTGTCCAGTGGAAGCTAAGGATTTCTGATGACTTGTGGGGTTGTAGGACTGGTGAATCCACGACCTGCTGGTTAGGATGGAGACTTCTTCAGGTTTATAACACAGGAACTGCAGATCAGGCAACTAGAGTGCAGGTCAAGAAAGAGAGCAAACTTTGCCACAACTTCCACTTCGATAAAGGAAGCTGGCCACACTCCCGAGGCAATTTCCCTTTCAACTGATTGGCTGTTCATATCAGATCACAAAAATGAAAGTTGATTCCATTATGAAAAAGCACCTGTCAGACTGATGAGAATCACAGTCTAGTCAAATTGAGGTTTACATTAGTCGTTACAGTTCCCTCAACCAACTAGCTGCCCCCCTCTTGCTCCTTGCTTGGTTTTCTCAGCACTTCCCCCATATGGCATACTAAGTTTGGTTCTCATTAGCATATGTGGTGCACAGCCCAGAGACTACGTTCACCACTGCTTCGCTAGTGCTAGAGCAAGATCTGGCATGTGGGCGCTTACTGACTATGTTCTACAAGTGAAATTTGGTGTTGACTGAACCCCATGCTGGGATTCTTGTGCCCTTGTATTTTGAATGAGGTCATTGCTAGTGTTTCCTGTCATTCACATCTGTGAAACCGTATGGGTTTGGCAGAAAGCTCAGACCCAGGAAACAGCAGTGGGGGTCAGGGCCACAGTGATTCCTAGGGCAAGGGGCAGTAAAGAACCAAAAATTGTTGTCATTCTTTGCAATTCATTATTGTATCGTACAATAGCCTTTCTGAGAACTGTTGATTTGTGACTCTTGGGTCTTCCGGTTAAACTGATTCCCACAATTTCCCTTAAATTTTCTCCAGTACATAATTCATCACACCCTCAGTTGGAGGTCTCACTTCAGGGTAACAAGAAGTGTCATACACGCAATATTTTTGTTATATCCTTAAGAGCCTAAAGTTATCATTTCAACGACCGTGGAATGAACAGGGTCGGGAGCATGTACCCCTTCCCTGCACTCACAGTAATGGGTGGCTCTCTTCCCTCTCTAGTTTGAAAACAGCGTGAAGTCCAATTTGCTGCTCAAGGAGCTTTATGTGGAGAACGCACACCTGCTAAAAGCCCTCCAGGTTACTGAAGAGAAACAAAGAGGAGCTGAGAAAAACAGCCTCATCTTGGAAGAAAAACTCAGAGCTCTCAACAAATTAATCAGTAAGATTTCTCCGGCATCCCTCTGTGTGTAAAGACTGCTTGCTTTCTTGGAATTTATTCTGAAAAGAAAATCTTAAAACCTGAGCCACTGTGATGCCTTAATCACTTGCAGCTTATTGGCCATGGTCCTCAGACACAGGGCGACTGTGGTGTCTGGCTCGTTCCAGCAGCATCTGCTCTGTGCCAGATCCTGGGAACATACACGTGTTGGACAAGAGCACATTTTTATAAAACTCCCAATTTTACCACTGGGAAAACATGATGGAAACACTTGGTCAGGCCTGACAGAGAAAGTGGGTTAAGATAATGCAGTTCCAATACTGCATTTTCGACTTAAGCTCTCATTGCCATCGAGTCAATTACAATTCGTAGTGACTTTGGCTTCAAAGATTAAAATGTAAAGTAGGGCTCTAGACAGCTTTATCATATTTTTCCTTTTAAATTTCATTTATGTTTTCTTAAGCAGACACACAACAAAACATACATCACTTCAGCAGTTTTTAATGTATACAGTTTGCTGATACAGATTTTATTCCTCCGGTCTGTAGCCATTTTCAGCTTTTTTGAGTTGTTGCTCATCTGTTAGCATAAATTCACTCCCCTTAGAGTTCCAGGGGAGTCCAGGTGGCATGGTGATGACAGCGCTGGGCTGCTAGCCACAAAAGCAGCACTTTAAATCCAACAGACTTGGGAGAAAGACATGGCTGTCTGCTCCCATGAAGAGTTGCGGTCTCAGAAACGCACAGGGGCAGGTCTACTCGGTCCTGTAAGGTCATTGTGAATCAGAATTGATTTCATGGCAGTGTGGTTGGCTTTGTTTTTTGTTTAAAGTCCCAGGCAAATACTTCAAGTTGTTTTCCATTTTATTCCACATACATAGTTGTTAAAAGATCATCAAGCTCAAAGCAGACTTTTTTTTTACTAGTTAAGCCAAACTATTACTTGGTTTCAAGAAGACATTATGATACATTTCTGGTTTAAGGCAATAGTTTTAGGAGTTCAGCACCCTCCATGGCTCCAGAAAGTTGGGAATTGTGAGAATTTTATATTCTTGTCTGTATTTTTGCCCCATTTTGTTCAGGATCCTTCTCTGAACTCTTTGATCAAAATGCTCAGCAGTGGTAGCCAGGCACCATGCAGTTCATTTGGACTCGTGACAAAGGAGGGCATTGTTTATGGAGGCAGCTAATTAGCCATGCATTCCAGAATCCTACTCTATTCCATTCTGTTGTTCCACATGAATCGACACCAACTGTGCCTGACAACTGAAGGAGGAGGTAGAACAGAAGCACCAAACATGTTAATAAGCCAAATAATGGTATGTCCCATGAAACCATTACCCTGAACCTAAGAGCTTTACTGTCTGGTTATTCAGCTCTGTCCTCTGTTACACTTCCCAATGGCTGCTGAGTGCAGACTTTCCAGAAGGGCTTCCCTCTGTAAGCAGAGTGTCCTCTAGACAATAAAGGGGAGGACTCTTGTTCGTTTGGAACCACTTTACCACATGTAAATATTGGTACTGTGGTTACATCTGTAGGCTTGTATTTATTGTACATTAATCTTTTTTTCATTGGAGTGTTTTTGCACTGGGAATTGAACTATATGTTAAAAAAGATAAAAATATAGTTTTATACCAAAATTGATGGTCATTTGTTTATCTGAATGTACTACTGTAATGTGAAATGAGTCACTGTATTTGCAGTTTTTCAATTAAAAAATTTCAATTTTGTCCTTTGTTCTTCAATTATAAAATATCTCAAATAATTAGAAAATACAGTTTTAGGAGAAAACCCATATACCCATCAACTAGATACATTTAATATAATATTTTGAAATTTTTCTTTTTAAAAGGTATAAAATATTTTAGATAGAGGTGAAGGTCGTATTCTATTGATTGCAACCTTTTACTCGTCCTAAAGGCACGCACTATCCCAAAGATGGTAAGTAAGTGTCCTGGTCTCTTTGTACATTTATTATATATGCATTATATAGTCTTGATTAGTGTCCACTCTTTTACTTTTGCATGTATCCATTGGAACGGCTACACAGAAACTCACAGACAAAATGCGTGATGAAAGAATTTAATAACTCAATAAGTTATAGTGCCAAGAGAAATGCTCAGGGTAGGTGTTTAACAGGACACATTACAGAGTTTCAGGTATGCTAATAAACACCCGAAGTGGCATACAACTCTGCTATGAGCCTCAACCCAAAGACATTCAGCTCAGGCTCTGGTCAAACCCAGGTCAGCAAACCCAGGTCTCCGAATTAAGTGCCCAGACTGAAGGACCAGGAAAACGTCAGTCTTCACAACCTAGAAATTGAAAACATTGTTCGGCACCCAGCTACCATGACCAAGTGTTATGAAAAGGATCACAACAGAAGGTTCTGTCTAGAGTGGGGGAGAAGTTAAGAACATAACCCTAAAGGATGCCAGGTTTACTGATCGAACAGAGATAGGCAGGACCTCCAAGATTTGCACTCTTCCCCTGCAGATCGGGAACTGAACTCAAATGGTACATTGACGGTATTGCTGCAATTAATGGGTTGAATCAGAATGCATATGAATTGTGGTAAATGATGTAAAAATATCACCTGATCTTTTGAGGGCAGGCCAGGTATGAGTGATAGGCTTTTTCACTGGGGTCAAGGAGGGGAGCCAAGCCCTTCTTTCAAAAGATATTTTTAATTAAAAGTTTCTTTTTTCATATAACACTGTTTAGGAATGAATAAAATGTAGCACAAAACCTGTCTCTTTCAGCACTGCCATGTTCCCAAACATGCTCCGCAGTGTTCCCCTTGCTCATATGATAAATATGATTATATCTATCCATACTTGTTTTATGAAAAATGCTTACACTGTACAAGTTGTAAAGCGGTCCTTCAAAAATTAAGGACTGTAAAAATTGTCCTTCAAAAAAAAGTTAAGTATTCCAAGATAAAAGCTGAGCGTTCATAGCTATTAGACTCCCATACAAGAAAACTTAAAGCCAGTCCTCCAACGTGAGAAATGTGAAGGAATGATACTAGAAAGTCACTCAAAGTTGAACACAAAAGGGAAAATGATGAGAACAAATGTACAAATGTGCTTGAAAATTGATATATTTATGGATTGTGATAAGAGTTATACAAGCCCCCAATAAAACTATTTTTTAAGTTGTACGAGCCCCCCAAAACCTGATTTAATAAAAAAGAAAGAGCTAGATCTGGAAATGGTGGAATGTCACCTGGCTTATATTCTTTTCTTATTTTTTGTACAATGACTATATTCCTTTCTCTCTTTTTTAATCATTTTACCACAATCCATATCTACACCCATTGTGTCAAGCACATGTGTACATTTATTTCCATCATCATTCTCAAAATACTTTCTTTCTACTTGAGGCCTTGGTATCAGCTCCTCATTTTTCCCCTCCCTCCCCACCCCCTTCCCTCATGAACCCTTGACAATTTATAAATTACTATTATTTTGTTATGTCTTACACTGTCCAACATCTCCTTTCACCCACTTTTCTGTTGCCTGTTCCTCAGGGAGGGGCTTATATTGTAGATCCTTGTAATCGGTTCCTCCATTCTATCCCACCTTTCCTCCACCCTTGAATTATCGCCACTCTCACCACTAGTCCTGAGGGGTTCATCTGTCCTGGATCCCCTGTGTTTCTTTCTGTACCCGTGTACATCCTCTGGTCTAGCCAGATTTTAAGATAGAATTGGGATCATGATAGTGGTGGGGAGGAAATATTTAAGAACTAGAGGAAAGTTGACTCATCCTTCCCTGTGGTCCCTCTGTGGGGAGATTGTTCCACTATCTACAGATGAGCTTTGGATCTCTGCTCCAGCCCTCTCGTTTTTATTTGTTATGTGTCTGCTGATGCCCAGTTCCTATGACTCCTCATGATCGCACCAGCGATGTGCTTCTTCCATGTGGACTTGTTGCTTCACTGCTGAATGGCAGCTTGTGTGACATCAAGCCTTTTAGACCCCAGACACTATATCTTTTAATAACCGGGCACCATTTGCCCTCTTCACCACATTTGTTTATGCACCTATTTTGTCTTCAGCGATTGTGTCAGGAGGGTAAACATCTCATGCTGCTGACTGGTTAGAACAAAACTTTCTCTTTTTTAAAAAATTTATGTATTGGGGCTCATGCAATTCTTATCACAATCCACACATACATCAATTGTGTAAAGCACACTTATACATTCATTGCCCTCATCATTCTCAAACTTCGCATTCCGCTTTGGTTCCTGGAATAAGCTCCTCATTTTCCTTTTTTCTCTCCCTCTCCCTCCCCGCTCCCCTCTCCCTCATGAACCCTTGATAATTTATAAATTATTATTTTATCTTATCTTACACTGCCAGGCGTCTCCCTTCACCCACTTTCCTGTTGCCCATTCCCCAGAGAGGAGGTTATATATAGATCCCCGTGATTGGTTTCCCCTTTCTACCCCTCCTTCCCTCCCGGTATCACCACTCTCACTGTTGGTCCTGAGGGGGTTCATCTGTCCTAGATTCCCTGTTTCCAAATCCCAACTGTACCGCTGTGCATCCTCTGGTCTAACCAGGTTTGCAAGGTAGAAGTGGGATCATGATAGTTGGGGGGAGGAAGTGTTTAAGAACTAGAGGAAAGTTGTGAGTTTTGTTATTGCTACACTGAAGCCTGAGTGACTCATCTCCCCACTACCGCTCTGCAATGGATGTCCAGTTGTCTACAGATGGGCATTGGGTCCCCATAGAACAAAGTGTTCTTGAATGGAAGGAGGATATGAGTGGATGCCCAAAGTCCATCCCCTACCTCAGGGTATTGCCATATAAATATATGTACATGGGCCAATACCTCTATTTTTGTAGATTAATGTATTTACATATGCACACCACTATGTTTATACCTCTATCCATTGCTTTGCTTCCTTGGTCCTTCCTCTGTTGCCTTTTACCTTCCTCATGTCCCACTGCCACTTTCCCCTTATTTCTGCCTCTTGGTAACCCCCTTAGCTAGTCTGCTGTTGCTCCAACATTACCACCACCCCCACCTTGGATCCCTATATCCTCATTACTGGCTCTGACACCCCAGTTGTTCCCCTGTCCATGGCGCAGCCTGCTCAGCACCCCCTTCCTCCACCACTCTGACCTCCCAGGTCTCCTTGGAACCGTTGGTCCCAATGCTCTCACCTCAAGCATGCCTCCCATACCTATCCTATATAGGTAGGTACACCGACTATGACATAGCCCAAAATGATTTTTTAAAATAAAAATAGTAAATCAATAAGAAAAATTTTTTAAAAAGAGAAAAGAACTATACAAAAATCCTGGGTCTCTTCGCTGGCCTTCAAGACTGTCCAGGAGCTGCCTCTCCCAGCCTGGAGTGCATGTAGACCCTACTATGAAGCACCAAACCATGAGGACAGCATGGTCACACGGAAGGATGCAGGAAGAGAGAGAGCTACAGGCTAGGGAGAGGAGCCAGCATGCCACACCCACACAGAGGCAGGCCAGGAGAGAGGAAGAGAAAGAGAGCGGGACTAGACCCCACGCTGGCACGCCAGGCTCGGAGGATGACGTCCCTGGGGGAAGCTAATGGGACACAGAGGGAACTGGACAACTGACAACAGCTGGTGGCATGCTGTCCCCTTGCTGGAGCAGACTGCGACAAAGTATATTTCTTGATCACAATTGAATGTAAACAGAATTTGGTAACACATTGAAACTGAAATACACAATTATATGGAAATTAAACCATTATACAAACAACCAGTGAATATTTAGAGTCAAATGAAAATGAAGATACAACACACGAAAACATTTGAGACTCTGAAACTGTTAGGGTGGGGGAAGGGAAGTATACTTATTACCAATTAAGTGAAGGTTTACAGAGAAGTTCATCAGTTTTACATCGAAAAATTCATACACATTGATTTTGCACATCCACTCCAATACCTTCCATGTGCCATCCTACTTCCCCACTGGGCTTTCTCTTACCATCACTCCTTCTTTAGTAACCCTCTGGACTTTGTCATTGGGTAAATGCTGCCCTTTGGGTTTTAAGCTGTTGATGGTTTTAAAAAAGGTCATTTCAGTTCCACGCCTAGAGGACATTGGTTATATTCTTGGGGTATGCTACTAGACTCCATTCAACCAGTAAACCCAGTCTGTTTTATGATCATGAGTTCTGTTCCACATTTTACCCCCATTCCATTGAGGACCTTCTAATGTGATTGTGTTCAGAGTAATAGGTAGCGGTAGTCAGGCACCATTTAGGTTTTCCAAGCTCAAGATTATAGAGACTAATGTTTGGGTTGTTCATCATTCTATTGTAATAATTGTATTCAACATGTCTTTTGACTTCACTCTTGTTTCCTCCGAGTGCAGAGAGACCAATAGTTACTACTGGCTGCTCATGCACAGTTTTTCTTATTTAAGTCACTTTTTTAAAAAACAAAAATTTCAAAAGAGGACCTGATGCAAGGGGCTTAAGTGGAGAGCAAATGCCTTGAGAATGATTGGGGCAGGGAATGTATGGATGTGCTTTATACAATTGATGTATGTATATGTATGGATTGTGGTAAGAGTTGTTTGAGTCCCTAATAAAATGTAAAAGAAGAATAGAGAAAAAAATGATTAGGGCAAAGACTGTACAGATGTGCTTTATACAATTGATGTATGTATATGTATGAACTGTGAAAAGAATTGTATCAGCCCCAATAAATTGTTAAAAAAATAAATTTAAAAAAATTCCTTTTATTTTTTTTGTACTGTCCGACGTCTCCCTTCACCAACTTTTCTGTTCTGTTTTAATGTAATTTTTATCATTAAACTGTGAGTCTAATGGTAACAAAATAGAACGTGTGTGTGTCTGTGTTAAAATAGTCATTAAAGAATGGAATTCAGAGACAGAGAATTTTTTTAAGTTTTTAAAAATATTTTCTATTGTTACTTAGGTGAAGGTTTATAGAGCAGACATCAGTTTTACATTAAATAACTCGTTAAATCTACCATTGTCTTTTCATTTCCAATATTTTTTGCCAATCTCTTGTTTTATATTGTCTTCCCTTCACAAAAATAACACCTGTCTACCCTCTAGCTTCCACAGACAGAGAACTTATTGTTGACAAAGGCCTAAAAAACATTAAATGGGAAGCAGACACCTCTTCAATAAATGCTATTGGAAATACTGGCTATCCACTTGCAGAAGAACAAAAAAAAAGACGACTGCCTCACCCATGCACAGAAACAAACTCAAGATGGATCAAATTCCTAAATGTAAAACCCAAAGCTCTCAGGATCAGAAAACTGGGACAAAACTAGGAACCCTAGTGCAGTAGATGGGCTATCAGAAATAACAAAGCTGACACAATCCATAGAAAACAAAATAGTGGGACATATTAAAAAATAAAAAACATGCATACATTAAAAGACTTCATTGAAAGAGTAAAAAGACCCATAGACTGGGAAAAGATATTTAGTAATGACATAACAAAGGACTAATTACTAAAATCTACAGAATTTACAAGGTGGCAAGAAAAACAAACTAGTAGCCCTATGAAAAAGTGGGCAAAGGACCGGAGCAGATGATTCACAAAGGATGATACGCGAATAACTAATAAACATATGAGTAAGTTCTCTCAGTCATTAGCTATCCAGGAAATGCAAGTGAAAGCAACCATGAGATACCACCTAACACCCATAACTGTAGCCCAGTTAAAGTAAAAAAGCTGAGAACAGCAAATGTTGGAGAGTGTGTGGTGAGATAGGAACTCTTATCCTCTGCTGGTGGACTTGTAAATATGTACAGACACTCAGGAAGGCAGTATGGCGATACCTAGAACAGATGGCAACTGAACTACCATATGATCCAGCAATACCATTACTGAACATATACCCCAAAGAAATAAAAAACATCATAAGCAGACATTTGCTCCCCCATGTTCATCACAGCACAGCTCACAATTGCTAGAAGCGGCCTCCATTCCCAACAATGGATAAAAAACCTCTGGTACATAAACATGATGAGTACTGCGCATGCCTGAAGAACAGCAATGAGACCCCTCACGTCGTGGAGGGCTCTGGAAGACATGCTGAGGGAAGCGAGTGAAGCACGAAAGGACAAGCACTGTGTGAGTCCAGAGCAGCAGGAACAAGCAGCAGAAGGGGCGCAAGCTCAAGTGTGCAGGCCATGCAGTCGTCTGGCTGGGGTCAGACAGGCCGCTAACGAGCTGGACCAGTGCCAATGACCTACACATCATCTGCTCCTGGTGAGTATAGTGTAGGTCACTTGGCCGGAGGTCACCTCACGACAGCTGGGATCAAATGGAGGGTGCGAGGGGGTAGTGGCTGTTCGCTGAATAGTAGCCATTTAGATCTGTGGTGAGGTCTCCCAGAGAGGGAGGTAGCCCCGTCGGAGGAATGGGGTTTACTGATGAGAGGTGCCGCACAGGAGATGAAAGGGAATGGTCAAATTTGGGGGTACATAGGTGCATGCCTGTTGAAGGGAGGGGAGGGAGAGCTAACCTCCAGGTGGGGGACAAAAGACTGAGGATGCTCTTGGCAACAATAAATGGGAGGTGTCGTCAGTGGCATGCAATGGGTGGGCAGAACTGGTGTAGGGCATCTGGGGGGGGGTATCCCAGGAAAGCAAACCAGGTGCCATAAAATGCTGGGACACCCAATCCTGGATCTTTGGGGTGCATGCATGCTCCAGAGGCTACATCAGTGAGCCCCATATGGGAATCCCACTGGGTGAACTAGACTCTACCTCAGACACACTTGTAACATGAGGACTTAAGCGGGAAATACATGGTGCCTGAGGAAGCAGAAAACAGCTGTACCAAGAGTGGTGTACTGATGGTTGGTGGACAAATAAGGTCATGTTACATCAACCCCCTTTATGCTGGGTTAAGATATCTATTATTCTGGAAATCTTGTGACAGCCCCTCTACTGTGTGTTGCATGTGCTTGGGTATATTAAGGTGTGTCTCAGGGGTGCAGCACCATGGGGGTCACTTTCTTGAAGCTGTTATTTGTTTCTGCTCTTTAGTAAATGAGACCCAGAGACTTTGAGAAAGAAAATATAACAATAGTTTGGGGGGGGCGAGGATAAAGAGGGTCGGGGGAAGTAAGAGGGAGATGATGTCAAGTAGTCTAGGAGGGAAATGTATGTGTGGAGACTGATTGTGGCAGCAATTTTACAATTCTGTTTGATGTGATTGAACTATGGAATAATATGACATTTGTATTTACTCCTAAGTTAGCAAATTTTTTAAAAAGCATAGATTCAGGAATGGTTTGGGGGCTCACACTTAAAAAGAATTATCATGGCCCTGCTCAGTACTCACCTTCATGAAATGATCACTGAAGATAAAGGTACTACAGCGAAGTGTCGCAAAAAAGTAGATAGTAGCACTCCCTCAATGTATGAATACTTTCTTTTATTAAATTGGCATTCTGTGATGCTCACCCTCCAGACACAACTGCTGAAGCCAAAGCGGGTGAACAAGTAAATGTGAAGAAAGCTGATGGTGCCCGGCTATCAAAAGAGATAGTGTCTGGGGTCTTAAAGGCTTGAAGATATACAAGCGGCCATCTAGCTCAGAAGCAACAAAGCCCACATGGAAGAACACACCAGCCTGTGTGATTGCATGGTCCCGAAGGGACCAGATATCAAAGAACAAAAACTCAAATCATTGGCTGCACACCTCCATGATACAATCACCGAAGACAAACAGGTGCATAAGCAATTGTGGCGAAGAAAGCTGATGGTGCCCGACTATCGAAAGAGATAGTGTCTGGGGTCTTAAAGGCTTGAAGGTGAACAAGCGGCCATCTAGCTCAGAAGCAATAAAGGCCACATGGAAGAAGCACACCAGCCTGTGCAATCACGAGGTGCCAAAGGGACCAGGTATAAGGCATCATGCAATATATATATATATATACACACACACACACACACACACACACACACCATAGTGAATGAAGGGGGAAGTGCAGAGTGGAGACCCAAAGCCCATTTGTCGGCCACTGGAGATCCCCTCATAGAGGGGTTTAGGAGAGGAGATGGGTCAGTCAGGGTGCGATGTAGTACCGATGAAGAACACAGCTTTCCCCCAGATCCTGGATGCTTCCTCCCGCCACCTACCATGATCCGAATTCTACCTTGCAGGACTGGATAGGGCAGAGGTTGTACACTGGTGCATATGAGGGCTGGAGGCACAGGGAATCCAGGGTGGATGATACCTTCAGGACCAGGGGTGTGAGGGCCGATGCTGGGAGAGTGGAGGGTGAGTGGGTTGGAAAGGGGGAACTGATTACAGGGATCCACATGTGACCTCCTCCCTGGGAGATGGACGGCAGAGAAGGGGGGGGGCGGTAGACTCTGGATAGGGCAAGATATGACAAAATAACAATCTATAAATTATCAAGGGCTCATGAGGGAGGGAGGAGCGGGGATGGAGGGGGGAAAAAAAGAGGACCTGATGCAGAGGGTTTAAGTGGAGAGCAAATGCTTTGAAAATGATTAGGGCAAATAATGTATAGATGTGCTTTTACAATTGATGTATGTATATGTTTGGGTTGTGATAAGAGTTGTATGAACCCCTAATAAAATGTTTTTTTAAAAAGTACTAAATCTAAAAAAAAAAACAGAGTGGCTGAATTACAACACTAACTGAACCCTCTACTTAGAATGATTTCTGATGTTAATAGGAGAGCATGGATTGGGACTAAATGGGAACCTGAAAGTTACGGTGGAGAGGACTGTGCTACGCTGAGTTTTCTAGAGAAATAAATCAAACTACACTCAAATAACTTTATAGCAAAAATAAATTTACATCAGGAAGCCCAGCCCAGTTCAACTCAAGTCCATGGGTCAGATGCTAGATGAAGTCCCCTTTAGACTCACCCAGCTTCCAGCCAATGAAGCAAAGGCAAAGCAGGAATCGGGAAAATCACAGGCCAGTAGGGGCAAGAGCATCTGGATGTAAGGTCAGCAGGAAGAGGGCAGGGCACTGCAGCTCCTATGATCAGCAGGCCGGCTCGGCCATGAATCCTAGAGATGCAGAATCAAGGTAAGCAGGATGGAGGGAGAGGGAAGGAAAGTTGTCCATGGCATCTCTCTAAATTGGGCACCTCCTCCAAGGAGAGGGCCTTATTGAGATTGAACTCTACCCATACTTTCACACAGATGCATCAAACTGATATAAAATCGAACCATCATAGGGACACACGGAAAGATTATTCTCAGAAATATCAGAACATGGATCCTTGACATGCCATTGAGTTACTTCAGCCAACAACACTACCACTCACATCTGAAGAGTTTAATCCATCATTAGTAAAGCCATTGTCCCCTCCACCTGCACTTGAGCTTAGCCCAACTTTCCCTGCTGATAGGGAACCTCGAGTTGTATCTGGAGCATTCCCTGCAGCAGATGCCTTGCAAGATAATGCTGACACTTGCTGGGAAACACCTTCGACACTCATGCCTGCTTCGACACTGCCTCTAAACTTGTCTCAGTAATCCCAAAGGTGACCTCCAAATATTGATCCAGAAAGAGCTGTGCTATCCTCTTAAAGGACTGCTAGCATTTTCTAGTATGTACAGGCAGAGACCCGAGGAATGTGTGCGGGAGTGAGATGATGATGCAAGGAGCGAACGGTTGCATCAGTCTGAATGTGTTGACGTGGACCAACTAAGCACTGATCCTTCAGTCAGTGTTTCAGCACCAGACGTTAGGACAGAATCTAATAGTTTATCTGTTTGGTTTACTGAAGCAAAGCTTCTGCAGTGGCTTAGAGCAAGTTAAGTTGAAGTACCAGACCTAGCTTGGTATACTTTAGAGGATTAAGGGAATGGGCGTGTTTCAGGGCAGACCCATAGACTCACAAATGGAATGCACTGAGGACACACCTTTTCTCTCAGTGGGAAACAAATTTCTGAAGGGATCATAAGTATCTCTAAAGACTGTTGTGATTGATATTTTATTTTGAGCCAGTTTTGACAGTGGAAAATACCCTAATTAAGACGTTTGCACATAACATGGCTGATTGGGTCCCATGGTAGTAGGCGGTAAGCAGTAGCATTTAACAGAGACAAGGTGGGTGTGGTTGCCAAATGGTTAGCAGAGTCAAAGTAGTAACAGAATAGCCTGATTTGTATGGCATTGGATACCTAAGCAGAGTGTCCCTAGGAGTGAAATAAATGAGAAACCTACCAAATCTATCATTGATCTGTACAAGTTGAAAAATTCTAGGCCAGTTGAATAGCAGTCTAATTCAAATAGCCAGATATAGAGTCGCAAATGCTCGATCAATTCCCAAAAATTGAGCCAGTTCACAAACCCTTCATTTACGGGGAAGCCAGGTCCCTTTGAGGAAGGCACCCACTACACTAATAAAAAAAATGCATAGTTAGCCTTTCTCCCAGGCCTGCCCAGTGGAAACTGCGCCTTTTATAAGTGACAATTCATTGGAGAAAGGAAATAATCAGACGTTGGGGATGGTTACTGGACATTGGCTCCAAACTGACATTAATCTAAGTGACCCTAAATTTTAAGGTCCCACAATCAGACTAGGAGCATATAAAGGTCAAGTTATAATGGAGTCTTAGCTCAGGTTGATCTCACAGGGGATCCAGTATGAGCCCAAACCTATCCTATAGTAATTTCCCTGTTCTAGAACACATAAATGGAATAGACAGACTCACTGACTGCCAGTACCCCATATGGCTACCTGACTCTAGAACATGGACTACTATGGCAGGGGCAGGAGTGGAAGCTAGTAAAGCTACCTCTACTTAGGAAAATGGTAAAGCCAACGCAATTATGTTTTCCTGGAGGGATTGCAAAGATCAGGGTGCAAAAGATTGCACCATCAAGGAATTGAAGAATATAGGGCTGGAGACCATTACTTCCGAACTGAGCTGTTGTCTATGGGGGGACTAGCAAACTCTAGACCTATGTGGTTTGTAAGGGTCCAGGTATAAGCTGTGCTTACACACACACAAGCACCAGCAGCGGTTAAGCCAGTTTTTAGTGTGGGGTTTTTTAATCACTTTATTAGGGGCTCTTACATCTCTTTTATAACAATCCATACATCAGTGGAGTCAAGCATATTTGTACATATGTTGCCATCATCATTTTCAAAACATTTTCTTTCTACTTGAGCCCTTGATATCAGCTCCTTTTTTCCCTCCCTCACCCACCCTCCCACCCTCAAGACCCTTGATAAATTATTATCGTTTTCCTATCTTACACCATCTTCTGTCTCCCTTCACCCACATTGCTGTTGTTTGTCCCCCTCAGGGTGTGGGGGTTATGTCTACATCATCATTGTAATCAATTCTCTGTTTCTCCCCCTTCTCCCCCTACATTCCCCCTAAGTGGCCTACGCTGATAGTATTGCTACTCCCATTACTGTTCCTGATGTGTTTATCTGTCCTGGATCCCGTGTGACAAGAGCTCTTATCTGTACCATCTGGTCTAGCTAGATTTGTAAGCTAGAACTGGGATTTGTAAAGTAGAAGTGGGGTCATGATAGGTGGGTGGGGTGGGGTGCGGGAAGCACTAAAGAACTAAAGAAATGTGTGTCTCGTTGGTGCTGTACTGCACTCTGGCTGACTTGTCCCTCCTGTGAGGGATGTCCAATTGTCTACAGATGGGCTTTGAGTCTCCATCCGACTCCCTTCATTCACATCATATGATGGTTTGGGGTCTCCTGATGTCTGATACTGTTAGATTCCTCAGGTGGAAATACCTGGGTCATTGGCTTCCCATGAGAATGAATTCACACTGAAGCCTGGTTTGTGATCCAAGTGAATTTTTATAAAGGATAGAAGTGTAAAGGTGAAACTGAGGTACAGGGAGGAAGACAGACATAACTGACAGGACAAGGAAAGCAGAAACAGAAATAGCTTTATTAGGTGGGGCAGTAGGGCGGCTCCTGCGGCTCCCTGCCGAGGTTTCATGACCTAGGCGGACAGGTCAGGGAAGTCCCATTCAGCAGCTGGGGGTGAGGGTTTTTACAGGGGTAGTGAGGAATGTATGGCAATTAGCATATGGGGTCTGGAGACCTGGAGAATTGCTTGTCATCTCCTTGCAATTCTGACTTTTCAGGGCCCTCCACTGGGAGGCGTGGTTGACAGTACTGGTTGACTCCATTGACTCAATTAAGCTCACCTGGCCTAGATTGAGGTCCTCCCAAGAGTACTGGCTTCGTCTCAACTGCCTGAATTTATTCATGCCATCCAGCCTGGAGCAGCTTCCCACAGTCTGTAAGGGTGGAGGGAGGCCTTGGCAGGTAGAGGTAGAGGTTTCTGCCTCTAGCTCCCTAACACTTTCTGATCCCATCTACACCTTGTGATCACACAGGCTGGGCAACAATTTTATTAGAGCATAGATAGAATCATTTCCAAAGAAAGTATGTGAGTCCTTCTGGCATGGTGAAAAGGATACCTTAAGCATAGATAAAATATGCTTTGTTCCCGGAATGTAGTGGGGGCCCCTTTCACAAATTAAGAAGGGTCATTCATTGTCTAGGGGAAGACTCCTAGTTTCTAAAAGACAGTTTTAAAGGGGAGGAGTTTGCCACTCCACAGATGTACAATTAGCTTCTAATTAGTTATTTAGACCACCCTTGAGGCTCTTTAAATTACAATCTCAGCTTTTGTCTCTGGATCAGTGTGCTGTCAGATTTATCTCCAGCAGCACTGCTGTGTGAGGACATTCATTAGGGCCTAGCTTCAAGGTTGACCTGCTTACTAACCTGTTCTCACAAGGTCTTCTGTTAATTCCCATATTGCAGGCAGAAAATGCCTCTTCTGTCCCTGTCAATTTGGTCAGTGCAAAAAACAGATGGATCTTTGAGAATGGCAGGGGGTGCCTGGAAACTTATCCAGGTGGTGACTCCAATTGCAGCTACTGTCCCAGAAATGGTTTTATTGCTTGAGTAGATTAATATCTCTTCTAGTATCTGATAGCAGCTACTAATTGGGCAAATGTGTTTTTCTCAATTCCAGTTTTAAAGGAGCAGCACAAGCAGTTTGCCTTTAGCTGTTGTGGCAGTTAGATGTTATGTCAACGTGACCCTGTGGGAAACTGTAGCACTAGTCCCACCTATCAAACAGGTTACAGCCTGATGACTCCTCCTAGGGGATATGAACTTTCAAATAAGAAAGACAATGAGAGCAGCAAGAGGAGATAAGCAGCACTTGAGAGGGGATTGAGGGGCAGCTGGGAGGAGGAGGATGACCAAGCAGCACACACTGCAGAGAACAGCGCAAAAGAGTTACTGAAAGGGATAGCACTTCCAGACCACAGGATTGTCACCATAAAGACACAAATAGACTACAACGAGAGAGCAGAAACACCAGCCAATTAGAACCGCTTAGGGCATCTCCTCGGCCGCCTGAGGGGAGATTCCCGGGTCTTTGAATTGGGAAGCTAGCTGAGGGGGTGGGGGGTACATTCCAGTGGGGTGTGATGGAGCAAAAGGATCATAATTCGAAGTGACCAGACTGGGACCAGGGAAAATAAAAATATAAATTTCTTTGGCTTCCTGCCAAGACCAGAAGACTGCCAGTGGAGATCCCCCATCTAGGACTCACTCCTAGTAGTGGGTACTTCACAGCTTACTGAGCCTCACAGGGCTGAGAACAGGGCAGCTGAAAGCAGGTGTTAAGTGATTAACACCAAGAGCTCCAGCCCCCTCCTGAGGTACCACTCAGCACAACCCCTGATCGGAAGACACCCCAAAGGCCTGGTACCTTAAATAATTGGGCCACTCTGAGGATTTATTTTCATATTACTTGTTACACATACCTGGATTGCATACACCTGACTCATTGACTAAGTATTTGCATCACAAAACAAGAAGCTGGAGCAGGTTTGGCAGGCAGAACAGGTTTTACAAGCCCAGGCAAGGAATTTATATAAGGGAGTTTATATATATCATTTGTATGATATATTACTTTACGTTTTTTCCTTCCGATCTCATTGGTTTATTTCCTAGACCCCTAACACCCCATCTACCTACTAGTTCGCACCCACAACAGAGACTAAGCTCTGTGTGAAGCTTAGTGTCCCGGACAAACATACATTAACAGCTCTCCTGCATCTTATGCTAGTATGATTTTTCCTATTACTATTATTAAAACTTTCATCTCTTACCCATTTTCTTTCATTTTCCTTTCTTTAGTCTAAATATCCAAAGTTTTACTTCATAACATCATTAACCTGTCTTTTAGTTTCACTGTACTGATCATCAAAATTTTTCTTACATTTTCAGACTCATAAAACCAAAGACTAATACTACTATCACAATATTTAAAATTGTTTTTGCTCTCAAATACTAGTACCCATTGATCCATCGTTGCAAATGAGGCATTTCAGGGCCAAATACCCCTTCCTTTAACCTACTATATAACGCTACCTGATCCTCCACCCTCTTTTTTAACCTACTGCTTCTTTCACTCTCCCAACACTCATAACATTTCCTCCCCAAATTTCATATGACTCCCTTAACACATAAATTAGCAACCTCCCTCAGACACTTAATACAAACTATCCATTAGCCCTCTACTGCACCACCTAATAGAGTTAACCAGTTCCAAATAACATCGCCTACAAAACACTCCCAATAGACTCCAAGATGACAAGGAAACAACAGAAGATATTAGTCTCACACACACACACACACACACACACACACACAACAAGAGAAACAGAAACAAATAACCAAATAGCAATCAGACGTAAATGTAATACCTGAAACTGTACAAGTTATGGATTTCCCAGAAAAAGAATGTAAAGAATGATGTTTGTGCTCATGCAACAGCTGAAAGAAGTCTGAAAGGAAAAATAAAACAATAGAAAAGCTATAACCTCATTAGAGAAACAAACAGAAACACAAAAATCAAACACTACAATAAATAGCAGAATTACAAAGCAGGGGTGTCAAACTCAATTAAAAAGCGGGCCATTTGGTGCAACAGGCAAGATTCACATGGGCCACATCACATTTACAAATTTTGTTCAATTTCTATTTTGAAGTGAGGATTCAGGAATATGGATAGGATAATTAAAATACTATAATAGCTTTTATTTAAATATTTATTTTATTTAATGTATTTATAAAACTAAAATTATTGTTTTACCCTTAACTTGACAGTGCTTTCCTTCTATTAGTTTTCACTACGTCTTATGTTGTGACCGGAAAATATAACAAGGTAACTAATAAAAAACACCAAGATTTGGGCAGCTGACAAACGTGATGCACAATTGTAATGGCTTCCCTCTAAAAATGTTCACTAGCACTGCTGCTAGGTATGATCATAACAGCACAACCCAGAGTGCTATTTTTCACCTTTTCACTATTGGGATCTCTTTACATTATGTGACACTGAGAGTGGCAGACAGATCGCTTCCAATCATCACTGGAACTAGGTCAGTGCATTTATACACATCCACAGGCCCCCCAAAAAGCACTGGGCCACATGTATACTCATCTTCAGATAAAGGGTTAACGAGGGAATTGTGTGTACGGTATTGCCTCGATCTCCCCTAAGTGCTATTTTCTTCATAACAATTTTTTCTATTTTCATTTTATTTCAGAGCATCGCAGGCCACAAAAAAAGCTCCTCAGGGGCTACATGCGGCCGACAGGGCCAGTTTGACACCCCTGCTATAAAGGAAAAGCGGGAGGCTGTAAAAGAAATAGAGATACAGAATTGAAGAGATAGAAACCCAAATTAGTGAACTGAAAGACAAATCTATAGATTCCAATCTAAAGGAAGGACAAATAACCAAAAAATGCAAAAGAGACTGAGAAAAGCTTGATAATAATGTGGGACACCATTAAGAGGAACAACCTGCATCTTGTAGGAATTCCAGAAGAGGAAGAAACAAACAAAGTTACATCCACACAGAGAATAGTCCAAGAGCGCCAGTCAAAGAACTTTGCTCAATGTCTAAAAGAGAAAAAGATGATTATTTAGGAAGCCAAAAGAACCCCAGCCAGGAGAGATTCTAAAAGGCAAACTCCACGGCATATTGTAGTCAAGATGTCGAACATCAGAACGGAAACAACAAACAATCTAAAAGCACCTAGAGAAAAAGATCAATTACACACAAAGGTTCAGCAACTAAATATGGTGGTATAATACAATTATTTCAAGACAAGAAAAGCCAAAAGCAAGACCACCATTACAAAAAATACTCAATGAAGTACTGTGGCCAAAAAAACCAACAGCAACAACACACAAACCTGAAACCAACATTCAAGACAATTCCTCACAAAAACCAGCACACACGGAACAACACCCAGAGCAAGGGAACGACACAGGAAGAACAAAGAAACTGAACATAATACACATCCAAACACACAACACACGCATATATAAACCAAAATGGTGGAAACAAATACACATACATGTCAATAATTTCACTGAATGTTAATGTACTAAATACACCAGTACAGAGACAGAGAGAAGCTGAATGGATAAGAAAGCAAGCCCCATCAATATGCTGCCTACAAGAAAAACACCTCACAAACAGAGACTTGAAGACATTAAAAATCAGAGGTGGAACAAAAGCATACCCAGCAAACAACAACAAAACTCAGCAGGGGTAACAATATTAATTTCCAAGAAGATAAACTTCAAGGTAAACAACATAACGAGAAAAGATTGAATACTACATAATGATAAAGGGAAAAATAGCTCAGAAAACCATAACTTTAATAGTCATCTATGCACTCAATGAAATACCTTTGAAATACATCAGATCCTCATAGAATTGAAAAAGGACCAAGACACATCGACAGTAAGAACAGAAGACTTCAATACACCACTCTCAAAGAAAAAAAATGTCAAGAAAAAAGGCAATGAAGACCAAAAAAAGTTTAATAACACAATCAATAAAAACTATCTTGGATGTATGAGCCCCTAATAAAATGTTTTTTAAAAAACTATCTTGGAGGGAAGATGGTGACTGAGTAACACATACCAGAGGGACTCCACAGAAATCAACCCAGGAGAGCTACTAAGAGGGAAATTCAACACTGCTGGGTCACAGGAGGCGCATCATAAAGATAAGTAGGCACAGATCCACAAGGTTTGAAGGGACTGGCGGGCCCTCAAAGTTTAGTATTAAGGTAGTAGATAGACATTGGGCCTCCATTCAAGTACTGCCTCAATGCAACACTGTGTTCTATTAAACTGGCATTCCATGATGCTCACCTTCCCAACACAATCGATGAAGACAAATGAGTGCATAAGCAAATGTGGTGAAGAAAACTGATGGTGGCAAAAGATATAGTGTCTAAGGTCTTAAAGACTCAAGGTAAACAAGCGAACATCTAGCTGAGGAGCAACAAAGCCCACATGGAAGAAGCACACCAGCCTGTGGGATTATGAGGTGTCAAAGGGATGAGGTAGGAGCCATCAAAGAACAAAAAATATTATCATTGTGAACGAGGGGGGTGCAGATTAGGGAACCAAGAGAGACTCATCTGTAGACAACTGGACATCCCCTTACAGAAGGGTTGGGGGGTGGGGCGAGACAGCCAATCAGGGTGCATTGTAGCAACAATGAAACTTACAACTTTCTTCTAGTTCTTTAATGCTTCCTTCCCCACCACTATCATGATCCCAATTCTAATTTACAAATCTGGCTAGATGAGAGGATGTACACTGGTACAGATAGGAACTGGAAAAACAGGGAATCCAGGACAGATGATCCCTTCAGGACCAGTGGTGAGAGTGGGGATACCAGGAGGGTGGAAGGAGGGGGGGGGAGGGGAAACCAATTACAAGGATGTACATATAACCTCCTCCCTGGGGAATGGACAACAGAAAAGTTGGTGGAGGGCGATGTTGGACAGTGCAAGATATTACAAAATAATACATTGCCAAGGGTTAATGAGAGAGAGGGCAGCGACGGGTGGGGGGGGGGAATGAGGAGCTGATGCCAAGGGCTTAAGTGGAGAGCAAATGTTTTGAGAATGATGTGGGCAACGAATGTACAAATGTGCTTGACACAATTGATGTGCTATGGATTGTGATAAGAGTTGTATGAGCCCCCAATAAAATGATTAAAAAAAATAAAGATTTATTTGAACATAAAAAATAGATATAACTGATGGCATATATTCAATCTTGTTTTGTTAGGTGCCACCCAGTCAGTTCAGACTCGGTGACCCTATCAACAACATAAGGAAACAGTGCTTGTTTCTTGTGTCATCCTTACACACGTTTTCTCTTTGAGCCTATGATTTCAGTCATGTCAATCCATCTTTTTTGCTGTGCCTTTTCTGTAACAAGCATTCTTTCAGGGACTGGTCTCTCCTGAAAACCTGTCCAATGTCCAACATCTTGCCATCCTTGTATCTAAGGAGCATTCCGGCTGTACTTCTTCCAAGACAGATTTGTTGTTGTTTTTTGGCAGTCCAATTACTTCCAATATTTTTCACAAGCACCATAATTCAAATACATCGATTCTACATTGATCTTCCTTAATCAATGTCCAATTTTTACATGTGAATGAGATGATTAAAAATGCCATGGCCCCCAAAAGACTGGACTGGAAAACGCTCCTAAGGGCCAGCAAACGATCCCTGAACTAACTACAAGCTTTTCTCTTGTGAACTGTTTTGTTCTGTTCTTTGTCAGTGGTTTGTTTTTGTTGTTTTGTTGCCTGGTTGTATATTGTTGCTTTGTTTTCCTCTGTCTTGTTTTCGTGCATGTTAGTGTCTCCACAGGTCTGTCTGAATAGGACAGGCTGGATGAACTATCTGGAGGAAAAACAACGGGACCGACAGTTCCGGGGGGACTTGGGGTGGGGGGATAGAGGGGTATAAGGAAGTGGTGTTAACAAACCCAGGGACAAGGGAAAAACATGGGACCCAAAATGGTAGAGAAGGGGGAGTGGCAGGCCTGGTGGGAAATGATCAAGGGTAAGGTTGATTAGAGAAGAGGTATACTCTAGCCCAGGTGGCAATGAAGCATGGTAGATGGGCAGGAGGAAGGTCAAGGGAGATGGAGGAAAGAGCTAGGAGTCAAAGGGCATTCATGGAGGTCTAGACAAAGACAGGTACATGCAAATATATATAGGAGGATGGGGAAATATATCTATGTGTCTATATTTATAGGTCAAGTATTAAGGTGGCGGAAGGACCTTGGGCCTCTACTCAAACACTCCCTCAATGTATGAATACCTTCTTTTATTAAATTGGAACTCTATGATGCTCACTCTCCCAGCACAACGGCTGGAGCCAAAGTGGGTGAACAAGTAAATGTGGTGAAGAAAGCTGATGGTGACCGGCTATCAAAAGAGATAGTGTCTGGGGTCTTAAAGGCTTGAAGGTGAACAAGCGGCCATCTAGCTCAGAAGCAAATAAGCCCACATGGAAGAAGCACATCGGCCAGTGCGATCCCGAGGTGCCCAAGGGACCAGGTATAAGGCGTCATGCAAAAAAAAAAAAAAAGATATAAGTGTGTGTATGTATGTGTATATATGTGTATATGTATATATGTATGTATATATGTATATATATATATATCATAATAAATGAAGGGGGAAGTGCAGAGTGGAGACCCAAGGTCCAAGTGTCGACCAATGGAGATCCCCTCATAGAGGGGTTTAGGAGAGGAGATGGGTTAATTAGGGTGTGAGGTAGTATCGATGAAGAACACAGCTTTCCCCCAGATCCTGGATGCTTCCTCCCCCCAACTACCATGATCCGAATTCTACCTTGCAGGGCTGGATAGGACAGAGGCTGTACACGGGTACATATGAGGGTTGGAGGTACAGGGAATCCAGGGTGGATGATACCTTCAGGACCAAGGGTGTGAGGGACAATGCTGGGAGAGTGGAGGGTGAGTGGGTTGGAAAGGGGGAACTGATTACAAGGATCCACATGTGACCTCTTCCCTGGGAGAGGAACAGCAGAGAAGGGGGGAAGGGAGACTCTGGATAGGGCAAGATATGACAAAATAACGAGGTATAAATTACCAAGGGCATACGAGGGAGGGGGGAATGGGGAGGGAGGGGGGTGGAAAAAAGAGGACCTGATGCAAGGGGCTTAAGTGGAGAGCAAATGCCTTGAGAATGATTGGGGCAGGGAATGTATGGATGTGCTTTATACAATTGATGTATGTATATGTATGGATTGTGGTAAGAGTTGCTTGAGTCCCTAATAAAATGTAAAAGAAGAAAAGAGAAAAAAATGATTAGGGCAAAGACTGTACAGATGTGCTTTATACAATTGATGTATGTATATGTATGAACTGTGAAAAGAATTGTATCAGCCCCAATAAATTGTTAAAATAAAAAAAATTTTTTAAAAAAGCAAAAAAAAGATGTAAGTGTGTGTATGTATGTGTATATATGTGTATATATATGTGTATATATGTATATATATGCCATATTAAATGAAGGGGGAAGTGCAGAGTGGAGACCCAAGGCCCAAGTGTCGGCCAATGGAAATCCCCTCATAGAGGCGTTTAGGCGAGGAGATGGTTTAATTAGGGTGTGAGGTAGTACCGATGAAGAACACAGCTTTCCCCCAGATCCTGGATGCTTCCTCACCCCAACTACCATGATCCGAATTCTACCTTGCAGGCCTGGATAGGACAGAGGCTGTACACTGCTACATATGAGGGCTGGAGGCACAGGGAATCCAGGGTGGATGATACCTTCAGGACCAAGGGTGTGAGGGACGATGCTGGGAGAGTGGAGGGTGAGTGGGTTGGAAAGGGGGAACTGATTACAAGGATCCACATGTGACCTCTTCCCTGGGAGAGGGACAGCAGAGAAGGGGGGAAGGGAGACTCCTGATAGGGTAAGATATGACAAAATAACGATGTATAAATTACCAAGGGCACATGAGGGAGGGGAGAAAGGGGAGGGAGGGTGAAAAAAAATTAGGACCTGATGCAAGGGGCTTAAGTGGAGAGCAAATGCCTTGAGAATGATTGGGGCAGGGAATGTATGGATGTGCTTTATACAATTGATCTATGTATATGTATGGATGGTGATAAGAGTTGTATGAGTCCCTAATAAAATTTTAAAAAAGAAAAAAATATGCCACGGCATGGTCAGGTGCAACTTGGTACTCAAAATATTCAGTTACCCAAATACATGTCTTCTGATCTCTTTGACTGCTGCATCCATGAGCATTGATTGTGGATCCAATCAAGACAAAATCCTTGACAACTTCAAACTTTTCTCCATTTATCATGCTGTTACCTACTGGTCCAGTTGTATTTTGGTTTACCTTATAGAGTAGTAACCCATACTGAAGGCTGCAATCCTTGACCTTCATCAGCAAGTGCTTCCATTTCTCTTCATTTTCAGCAAGCAAGGTTGTGACATCCGCATATTGCAGTTTGTTAATATGCCTTCCTCCAATTCTGGTGTCACATTCTTCATATAATCGAGCTAATCATACAGATTGAGTAAGTATGGTAAGACAGTATAAACCTGACTAACACCTTTCATGATTTTAAACTATGCAGTATTCCCATGTTTGATAAATTACAGAATGGAGACATAGGTACATAGGTAGAAATTTTCAATTTCTGTATCACTAGCTTGAATGGTTGGTATGTAAATTTGAATAATCACAATTGTTTGGATTTCCTTATATGAGGATAGATTTTGCATCACAGACAGCATTATACTCTAGATCTTGAAATGTCCTTTTTGACAATGCATGAAACACTATTCCTCTTGAATCTATCATTCTCAGCAAGCTACATTTAGATTCAGAATGGCCAATGCTAGTCCATTTTGGTTCACTAACACCACGAATATCTATTTCTGTCTTCCATTTCATTTTTTACAACTCTCAATTTTCCTAAATCCCTACATTCTAAGTTCCATTACTGTATATACTCAAGTATATGACCTGAATATCTGCCGAAGCACCTAATTTTACCACAAAAATTACATTAAAATGTGCTGAAAAACGTGGCTTACCCACATGGAAGAAGCACACCGGCCAGTGCGATCACGAGGTGCCAAGGGACCAGGTATAAGGCATCATGCAAAAAAAAACAAACAACGATATAAGTGTGTGTATGTATGTGTATATATGTGTATATGTATATATATACCATATTAAATGAAGGGGGAAGTGCAGAGTGGAGACCCAAGGCCCAAGTGTCGGCCAATGGAGATCCCCTCATAGAGGGGTTTAGGAGAGGAGATGGGTTAATTAGGGTGCGAGGTAGTACCGATGAAGAACACAGCTTTCCCCCAGATCCTGGATGCTTCCCCCCCCCCCTCAACTACCATGATCCAAATTCTAACTTGCAGGCCTGGATAGGACAGAGGCTGTACACTGGTACATATGAGGGCTGGAGGTACAGGGAATCCAGGGTGGATGATACCTTCAGGACCAAGGGTGTGAGGGACGATGCTGGGAGAGTGGAGGGTGAGTGGGTTGGAAAGGGGGAACTGATTACAAGGATCCACATGTGACCTCTTCCCTGGGAGAGGGACAGCAGAGAAGGGGGGAAGGGAGACTCCGGATAGGGCAAGATATGACAAAATAACGATGTATAAATTAGCAAGGGCACATGAGGGAGGGGAGAAAGGGGAGGGAGGGGGAAAAAAAGAGGACCTGATGCAAGGGGCTTAAGTGGAGAGCAAATGCCTTGAGAATGATTGGGGCAGGGAATGTATGGATGTGCTTTATACAATTGATGTATGTATATGTATGGATGGTGATAAGAGTTGTATGAGTCCCTAATAAAATGTAAAAAAAGAAAAGAGGAGAAAAAATGATTAGGGCAAAGACTGTACAGATGTGCTTTATACAATTGATTTATGTATATGTATGAACTGTGATAAGAATTGTATGAGCCCCTAATAAATTGTTAAAATTAAAAAACAAAAAACGTGGCTTACACTCAAGCATATATGGTAATTGGTGTTTTCAGCTATCTCTTCTCCTTTTGAGTCATGTCCCATCAGTAAATGAAGGTCCTGAAGGCTTTACTCATGTAGGGTGTATTCCACCCACATCACAATAGACTCTACTTTGTGAAGGCAGTTCTCCTGGAGTCATACTGAGTGTCTTCTGGACTGAAGGCTCATCTTCTGGCACCATCTCTGACAATGTTGTTTCTACTCTTAAGGTTTTCTGTATCTGATTCACTCTGTTTGTCTCCCTGTGAGACATTCCTGTTGACAAGCCACTGGGAGCTACACTGATGGAGCCAGGGCCCTGGAGATGGAGGAGTCATATGGAGACCCATGACATCGCTCAGATGCTTCCACCACCACTGGATCCTGATTTTTCACCCACTGGCCTGTGATTTTCCTCATTCAACATCATTGCATGTGTTGCTTGAGCCTGAAGAGGAATTTATAGACTGGTATTGGACATATGGACTAATATCAGACTTATGGACTTGATCTGGACTGGGCAGGGATGTTTTCTCAATATACAGTTGCTCTTTTATATAAAGTTCTTTTTTATACACGAGTGTCTCCCTGGATCTCTCTACCTGGACTAACACACACAACCACCACAGTAAACCTGAGTCATGAATATCCCCGGGAGAAGCAGCTAGATTATGGGCCCCAAATGAACTCTAGCTCCAGCCCAAGAATAGTCAGTTCTGAAAACATGGCCCTGCTCAATACTCACTCACATGAAAAGATCACTGAAGAGTGTCCTACGCATTGTGGTGAGAAAGCAGATGGTGCCTGGCTCTCAAGTGGAATCGTGTTTGTGGTTTTAAGGTGTGTATTCAAATAAAAAGCCATCTAAGTAAGGAGTCCACTAAGCCAACATGGAAGAAAACCAGCTCGTATGAGTCAAAGATGACAATAAACTCAAATATGATGAAAGAAGTAATATCAGACCTAAAATTATGAACACCCAATTTGTGGAAGGCTATGGAGGACAGTGGGAGCCCAAAATCCATCTGCAGAATATCAAGACAAATTAAGCCACTGGCAGATCTCTAGTTACAGGCAAAGGTCTGAAATACTTACTACCAAACAAAAATCATTGTCATCCTGATTATGCTGGATCAAACTTGGGATTTGATCAGTTGACCTTCTAGATCCATCCTGAATTTGTTCTAGGTGTAAGGATCTCTTGCTTACTCCATGATAAAAACTTCTTCCCTGGCCTTTAAAATATTGATGGTGGTGGGTTAGGGGAAAAAAAATGATGGTGGTGCTTTTTATTTGTCTTTATATATTATTGTCTTATCCATATCATTTTATTTTTTGTTATTATTTCTGTTGGATTTACCAGTTGAAGCACAGGAGTGGATAAATATAGTTAACTGATGAAAGGGTTTCTAGGAGATATAGGGGTGGGTGAGCAGGGATTGGGGAGGGTGAGGCTATTTCGGGAGTAAACAATGAAGGTGGGAGGGGGAGTGAGTACTAGGACTCAAGGTGATTACACAACTCAATTTAAAGATGATTTAACCATGGGAGTGGGGGGGTATAGAGAAAATATCCTGAAATTGTGGTAATGATTGTACAATTCTTCTTGATATGACTGAACTATTGAATTGTGTGAATGTGGATTAAAGAGAATTTCAAAACTTAAAGTACAATGCTTTCTGTAATATGAAAATATCTATATACCTACAAGGAAGCCCAATTAGTATGACTATTATTCTAATTTAAGAATAAAGAAATTGAATTCTACCAACTTCAGTCTGAACTGATCACAAATATAATCAAGATGCATTATTGATAATTGGAATGAGAGCTGGAACAAAGAGGGACAATAGTTTGAAACTATGGCTTCAGAGAAACAAAAGTTGCTGATTGCATGATAGAATTTTCTGAGATGGACTTAAATGCAATACCTTTTTCAACAACATAATGTGTACTTGGATAGACAGCATACAGAATGTATAGATAGGTCTCATACTGACTACCTCCATGGGAAGAGATGACAGAGAAGCTCAGTAATAGCAGCCAAAAGGCTGACTGTGAAACAGAACATCAATTGCTCACATAAAAGTTCAGGTTGATGTTGAAAATTAAAACATGCCCACAAAAGCCCCAATATGACCTTGCATATATCCCACCTCAATTTTATAGACACATCAAGAACAGCATTAAATATTAACAACACTGATGACAACTGATATGCTGTGGGATGAAATAAATGACAAGGTTATATAATAAGAAAGCAATATGCCAATAAAAAGAAAATAAAGCAGATATCAGAAGAGACCCTAAAACTTGCAGTTGATCATAGATCAACTGTAATAAATTTAAGAAATGAAGTTCACAGAAAATCACAAAGGGCAGATTAATGAGACAAAGTATCAAATATGCAGACTTGAAGTTAGAAAACCAAAAAGGAAGAACACACTCAACATATCTCATGCTGATGGACTGAAAAAAAAAAATCCAAGCATTGAGTTAAACATTAAGGATTCCTATGGGCAAAATATTGAACAAAGCAGGAAGTACCCAAAGATGATGGGAAGAACACTCACTGTACTGAAAAGTACATTCAGCTATTTTAAGAGGTAACTTCTGATCACAAACCAATGGTATTGAAGGAAGAAGTCCAAGCCCTATCAAAGGCATTCGCAAAAAATAAAGTTCCTGCAATTGGTCAATGGAAATGTTTCTTCAGCGAAGTAATATACAGGCTCGTCTATGCCTAAGAAATTTGGCACAAGGTTACAAGGCCAACTGAAAATCTGTGCCTACGTCAAAGAAAGGTGACACAACAGACTGCAGAAGTTATCAAACTTCTTATATTAATATCTGTTAAATCAACTTTTGCTGAAAAAAATTCATCAATGGTTACAATCAACAGAGTGCTGCCAGAAATTCAAGTCAGATACAGGAGAGGATGTGGAACAAAGGATTTATCATTGATTATATGAGATGGATCTTGGCTGAACAAAGATAACAACTGTTGCTACTTGCGTTGTAAAGGTAACAGGGTACATAGATCATAACTATTGATCACATTTGGAAAAATGGGAATTCCTCAACCCTTGATCATCCCTGTACAAACCAAGTGGTATTTGAGGCATTCATTGGAATAGAACAATATGGGGCTGTTTAAAAGCAGCTAATATTCATGTCAGAGCTGCTTTCTTTCGCCATATTTAATCAAAATATATGGTGAAGTAATAATCTAAGAACATATGAAGACAGGCCCAGGATTGGAGAGAGTGTTTATTAACAACTTACAATATACAGATGACACCTCAACTGCTACAGGTGAGGACCTGAAACACTTGCTGATGAAGATCAAGGGTTGCAATCTTCAGTATGGAATACAACTCAATGCAAAGGAAACCAAAACCCTTATAATCAGTAGTCAACATTATGGTAAAGACTAATATTATCTAAAATGTCATTCTGCTTGGATTGACAAGCAATGCCCATGGAAGGAGCAGTCAAGAAAACAAACAGTATTGCACTGGACAAATCTGCTGCACAAGACATTTTAGTGTTGAAGAGCAAGGGAGTCACTTTGAGACTGAGACCTGTCTGACCCAAGAGAGTGTGGCATTTGGGCATTGAGACCAGAGAAGAATGGATACATTTGAATCATGGTATTGATGAAGAACAGTGAGAAGACCAGGGACAGGCAGAACAAGTATTCTAGAACAAATACAGCTAGAATGATCCTTAATGGTAAAGATGACAAGATTTCATTTCACATACTTTGAGCATATTGTCTCAAGATGTTGGACATCAGACTTGTTAAAATAGGGTAGTAAAAAAGATTCTCACAATGGACTGATAAAATGGTTACAAGTTCAAACCTAATTGTGAAGAGGCACAGGACGGTAGTATTTTGCTCTTTTGTACACTGGGTTGCTATGAGGAACCAACTAAATAGCACCTAAAAATGATCAGCTTAATGAGCTTGGTCTTCTCTTGATGAATGTTTCTTCTTGATTACATTTCATTGACTTACCTTCAATGCTACCTACTTCTGTAATCTTTTGGATTTTAATTTGCTGTGTTGGTATAATTTCTAATGTTTCATTTATTTTGTTATTGTAGTCGTCCCTGAATTTTCCCAAAGTTTTGTTTGCCTTGCAATATTCTCTATGTAAAATGCCCAATTATTAACTATTAGGAAGTTCCCATGACATTTCTTCCTTAGAAAGGGTTTCTAGATCTTTATTTTGGTGAATTGTTTCTTTGGGTGAAATGAAATTGAATTCTTCAGTGTACTGTAATGGTACTATTTGTACTTAATTGGTGATTATATGTTGTTAGGTGCTAAGCACCTGTCTCCTTATGGGTGTGACACAGAACGGGAATGACTATAATTCTCTGTTCACTGCGGAGTGCAGTTGAGAACAGATTTAGAAGATGTTGGCCACTATCATTAGTCAAAAAGTGGCCCCCACCTGTAGGTAGAACTCCTATGGTAAATGGGTGGGGGGAGGGGGAGGGCTGGGCACCTGGGCTGCCAGCTATTGATATGGGGCAGTTGTCAGCTCATTGTTCTGATCAAACCCTGTTCACAAAACTTCATAATGTTCAACAGCAATGGGTACAAGAAGAAAATCTTCCAATGTTGATTATAGTGATGATTTCACATTAAACACAAATTTCATAATGGATGTGCTGTAATGTCAGTTGAGAATTTACTAGTCTCGTGTCTTCATATTTAGATTTTATTCAGCTTCTTGTAGTCAGCATTCAAATAATCTCTCTATCCTCTCCTCTAAAACTGAGGGTCCCTGGATTTTCATTCGTGTT
Organism: Tenrec ecaudatus; assembly: GCF_050624435.1. Classification (NCBI taxonomy): domain Eukaryota; kingdom Metazoa; phylum Chordata; class Mammalia; order Afrosoricida; family Tenrecidae; genus Tenrec; species Tenrec ecaudatus. The sequence goes on along the minus strand of NW_027459058.1, from coordinate 223,443 downwards.
TTATTTGGTCTTTCACATATTTCTTGTACAGGATCTTGGTAGTGTGTCTGTTTGGGCCAGGTCCGGACCAGGCAGCCCCTTGCACCAGCCTCTCAAGAAGACAAATGACCTGCTGAACTTCAAAGCAGCTGCCTCCAGCATGTCACAAAGCTTACCCCCGGGCAGAACACAGACTCCCCCCCAGCGTGCCAGGAAGCAAGTTTGCTGAGAACAAGATGATTTATGGACAGGTCATCTCCTGCTCCGAAACTTGCAGCTGCAGTACAAAGAACCTCCCTTCCCCTTACCGGCCCATATGCCTTTAAGCTCATATAATATGTATATATCCTGCCACCCTAGCACCATGCGCGACTTCCTTAACCTATTCTTGTTGGGTTGCGGAATCCATCTGGGAGTTCTTTTCCCTCAATAAAATCTTTCTCTTTCACTCATTTTTGTCTGAACCCTGCCTCTGTTCTGTGACTCTGTCTCAATCTCTCGGTGTCTATTTAATCTTGGCAGAAGTCCTTCTTGATTATCTTTTAGTTCTATTTCCACATGACTTTTTGGAAAAGCTTTACTCACTTACTTAACATTTCATCATTTCATAATTTAAAATATAGTAGAGATGACCAAAACTACAGCCCCAACAAACACTTATGGGGTTGCTGAGTTGAAAATCTTAAACAGCACCCAACATGCACAGCAACAACAATCTAATACTAAGTTTTTATTTAATTAAAGAACACTTCATCATTGTACCTGTTTACAGAATTAGTTTCGCATTCAACAATTCTTAATTTGTTTCTTTTGTGACATTAGTTGTAATCCCTTAAACATCCTTTTTGGGTTCCCATTTCACCCTCTTCCTGCCTTCTGAACTTGGCTTTTAGCAACATTTCTTCTCATATGATTGTCAGTATACTTTGTTCTCATGAGTCCTCACAAGTGTTACTATTTTACAGGTCTGTCCAGTATGGCATAAAAATGATCTCTGGGAATAGGTTCATTTTCAGGTTTGACGGATGTTTAAGGGTTATAGTCTTAGGGGGAGAGGGGATTCTCTACCTGTCTTTATCAGACCAGTGAAGCTGGTCTTTTCTCTCCTACTCTGTTCAGGATCTTCGATTTTTACTAGAGTGGTAGCCAGGAACCTTCCAGTTCTCCTCGTCTTAAGGTTAGAGAGGTTGTGGGATACAGAAAGGTTTTCCCCAGGTTGTCACAACCTTATTATGACACATGGTAAATGACTGTACACTTGGAGGTCAGCTGCTTAGAGGGTATCTTGTCACAGGTGTATCCCCAGTGTTTCCCCCTTCCTATTGTGTGTGCATTCCTAGCTCGTCCCCTTCCTGTCACGCATAAACCTATTGTACAGCCCCTTCCTGTTACGCATATGGTTACCTGTCACTAGGGGGCTTGAATGTCCTCAAAATGTATATACAGAATGATTAGAAATATGATACATTTTCTCTCTGTGTGTGGACCTGGCTGTTGAGATCATGGCCGTCCTGAAGGTGAGCAATTTTGTATACTTTATTTTGTCTGTTGTCTCTTTAATTTTACCCCTCAATTACACAACTGGACCCGTTTGATTGTGGGAGTTGGTACCCCTCAGGAGGTAGGAGTTCATGTGGTCCAATAGTTCTTTAACCTAATTGTTTGGGTCTTTGATTTCAACTCTTTTCCAAATGGAAAGAGACTAACAGTTGGAACTTAACTGGTCACCACGCAAGCTTATAAGACTCCCTATAACTGCTACTCATCCAAATAAAATGCAAAACATTCGGTTTAAAGACTGTTACACCAATTGCACTAGACAGTCTCCAAACTATGGTCTTTACCCTTCCAGTCCAGTGCCTCAGAACTTGAAGGTGTTTTTGGATATGAATAAGTTTTCATAACTTTGTACCCTGTATGCTCTATCACATACGTGGACATATTGACATATTTACAGTACAAATAAGTATATCAAAATAGTCCCTGCCACACAGGTATACTCCCACAGACCACCGGTTCAACTCATATCTACCTATATATATACATACACTTATAAATTATTATTTGCTTTCACTGTTATTTCAAAATGGTGATTGGTATCTTTAAAAGGCATTTGAATCCAAAAACACAATTAAATAGATAATGAATGATTGACTACAAGCTAAGCAACTCTAAGAATTGCTGGCAGTTCCCAAAAGCTGAGAAAAACGATATACGGACCTCCCTTATTTCAGAGAGAGAACAAGGTGCTGTCAACACTTGCCTTCAGATTTCTGGCCTCCAGAACCGAGAATAAACTTCCCTTTGTTTTAAGCTACCTTGCTTATGGCATTTAGTTGTTGCTGATGCACAAGTTTATTGATAGTCATGTGCCAGGCTAGCCATTACTGTCTGCCTTCGCAAATCAGATGATAAACAATTGTGGTTACACATTAAATATAGCAAGAGGTCTTACACATCATCGTAACTTGCTTGTGTGAAACATTAATAAATATTCAAGAATCTTGGGCTTCTTGGCTTCACCAGGAATGCTACAGCATCCCTGCCGAATGTAAGACCCATGAGGGTCTGCCTTCTTCTTGTACAGCCAAATGCAACTGTGTTTGGGGGGAAAAGAGGAAAAAGACTCAAAGGTAATTAACAAACCACTAATATAAAATGTTATATATATGGATAGAGATTACTGCAAGGATGAGAATTCTTAGGATTCTAATAAATTCTTAGAAATGAGCACTAAAACTATGTAGTCAAGTAATTCTGGTTTTACATAAAGAATGCCTGTAATTTTAACAATTAAACAGTGGTGTCAGGTAGATGGAAAGATGTACAGATGTCTCCAAGAGCTGGACTCTGTCTAAATGTGAAGCTATGACAGCACATGTTCCAGAATTCCTTGTCTGATTAACTGTTCACACTTCCAACGAGGTAAAAAATGCTGAGGGAAAAAAGGGACACAGAAAAGAAATTATTGGAAAATAACCTCTTGGATTATATTTTACATCAATAAAAAACAAACTAATAGCTTATTTTAAAATTCCAACGGTGATAGATCATAATCAACTCAACAGCAACAAGTAGTTAATAAGGAATTAAGTTAACTTTACTATATTTATTGCTTTATTCAAATTTTGTTAAAGCTATTGGTATTTTAATCAGAATTACTTAAATGAATTGTATAGTTTAAATTAAATTCAATAAGAAACTTGTAAACACAGAAGTGGTTTTTTGCCCAACTTTAATAAACCCTGAATTTTCCAGGAGTGTAACTAGTATATATTTTTTTTAAAAAAAGAAGAACTTATGAATTAAGGACATCAGGTATAATGAATAACTATACAGACAACTTACAACAAAGATACAAGAGATCTAGTAAAACTAGGTAATCTTGGAACCTTGAGCTTCAGAAGAAATTATAGAAAAGTGGACTGAAAACTAACTAGAAGATGAAGGGAAACAAAAGTGGTGCAAGAACAGACAGGTGAATTGTCAGCTAGCCTGACGCATTCCATCCAGACAGAAGCCTGGCACATTGGTAGCTGGCACTAAGAAAGGATCCTCACTTGTTTCCCACACCCTCCTGATATCACAATTGCCAGCCCCTACCTTCACCCATACACCAGACAGAGATATCCTTGTAAGTCCATTTCTGCTTGAAGACAAAGCTATGCCCTCATGGTTTAACATCCCCATGCCTAGAGATGGATTATCACCCCCATGCCCAGAAATGCTTGAGATTCTCCTCATAGCACTAGCAAAAAATACAATGCTGGATCCCTCGCTGCTCTTGGACACGTGGAAAGTTCCCCCATGATTAGCCATTCTGACCCAGCTGCTTCTCTACCAGAAAGATTCCCCTCAGCTATCACCTAAGCTGTAAAAACACCCTACTGGATCAGGTACGTGGACCACAGAAAAAAGATAGGCCTGCCAAGCTCCATCTGGAATCAATATTCAACCCCCTAGAGGCTGTGACCTATACAAAAAGGTCCTCACCCCAAGTTTTCTCTTTGTTTTTCCTTTTCCTTCACTTCCTTTTATTTATTTTAATCACTTCTGCACTCTGCTTTCTTCTTTATTTCTGCTTCTACTTCTATTCTTTCCATTTTAATTTACTTTTCCAGTTCCCTTCCTTTCCTTTTTTATGTTTTGATTAGCTTCTCTTTTATTTTTCTCTACCTTGGTTTTTGACACACACACACACACACACACACACACACACACACACACACACTTCTAGTTATTAAATTCCTTTCACTTGCTCTTGTTTGTCCGCTGTCTCTTGCTGGTTTCTTTTTCAAAAATTATTTCTTCGTTGGCAATTTTTTTTGTCCCTTCCTGTTCTACCTGACAGTGGACAGCAATCGCAGGCCTAGCCACCTCTATGACTGTAGTCATACCTATACAGTGACAGACACTACATACTCCTGTACCACCTGATCATCTTTACGTAAGTGAGACCACCAAACAAACCATTGCTAACTGTGCTATAATAACAACAAACAGTACTACACACATTCTCAAATTATCCTTTACAACAACCAGTAGATAGGTGGAGTGTCTGCAGTCTCAAGATACTAAGATCAATTAAACACAAAAACACTAATACTACAACATCTCAGTGGCAAAGACAATTTAAGTTTATATGAAGAAACAAGACAGAACAGCTGAAGCACATGACCAATATAGAGCTAGAAGACCTTTTTTCAGGAAGAAAAGGCATTGAAATTACCTGATAAACTATTAAAAATTATACTTTTATACTATCAATGAACCGGGAGAAAGGAAAGATTGCGAAGCTAAAGAAAAACTGAACACACACACACACACACACACTAGAGTAATTCAGGAAAGCACTAAAATAACACATCAATTGAAACTAGAAACCGTACACCACAGCAAAGAGAAATTCAGAAGATTAATACTAAGATGAGAGAAACAGATAACGCATTAGAAGAGCAAAGGACTTTGCGAGTAGAAGGAGGCAGGGGAAGGGAGTGGTAAGCAAACAACGCCAAAGACAGGGGAACAACTAAGGAATTAAAATCAACAATGAGGAGGACATAGAGATCCTGGTGGTGTTGGGGTAACAGCAATTTAGCTGAGAAGAACTACTAAGGTGGAAGAAGGGTGAGTGTGATGGTGAGGTAGAAGAAAGGTAAAAAGAAACAGGAAAGATCTAGGAAGCAAAGCTATAGATAGAGGTATAAGCATAAGTGTGTACCTATGTAAATACATTAATTCATAAAAATAGAGGTATTGGTCTATGTACATCATATATGGCAAGACATTGGTGTAGTAGATGGACGTTAGGTCTCTGCTCAGGGCCTGCCTTCAATACAAGAATACTTTGTTCTAAGAACCTGGCATGTTGTGATGCTCACCCTCCTGGCATGATCGGTGAAGACAAAATGGGTGCACAAGCAAATGTGGTAAAGAAAGCTGATGGATTGCCTGCAACAATGATGCAAAAATAGAGCGATACTGGGGATGGTTCAGGACTGGATGGGGTGTGCTCTCTTGTCTAGAGGGTCACTGTGAGGTGGAGCTGGTTCGACAGCACCCGACCACAACAACAACAGAAAACTAAGACTGGCTCTGACAAGTGTCAGATGCTGCTCACCCAGGCTTGGACATTAACTTTCCATCGCATTAAATGTAATCGCTTGGTGTCAGAGTTGGAGAAGCTGCTATTCATACTCTAGTGATCAAGTGTTATGTGAGAAAATTACTTGTACATTTACTAGTTTGCTATTCATACCTTATTTCAGTTTAGCTTAATAACCCATTCCCTTGTTTTCTTTATCTCTGGGGAAAATAAGTATCACTAATTGGAGCAGGATATGTGAAAGTACTGCAAAAATAAAACACACCATGCTAATATTAAAAAAAAAAAAGAAAGCTGATGGTACCTCTTCTAGCAAAAGATATAGCATCTGGGATCTAAAAGGCTTGAGGTTAAACAAGCAGCTGTCTAGCTGATAAACAAACCCACATGGAAGAAGCACACCAGCCTGTGTGATCATGAGATGGGATCAGGTAACAGGCATCAGAAGACCCAAAACACACACACACACACCCCACACCCCCCCCCCCAAATCCATCTGTAGATAATGGAACATCTCCTTGCAAAAGGGTCACAAGGGATGAGTCAACTAGGATGCAGTATAACACCAATGAAATATACAATATTCCTCTGGTTCCTTGAGGTTCCTCACCCCCCACTACCATGACTCCAGTCCTGCCTTTCACTGAGGGCTAGACCAGAACATGTACACAGATACAGATAAGAGCTCGAGACACACACTGAATCAAGGAATAACAATGGAAGTAGTGATACCAGGAGGGCAGGAGAAAGGTGACTCCAATGATTGACACATAACCACACCTCCACCCCAGGGGGACGATCAACAGAAACAAAGGGTGACGGGAGAGAGTGGTTGGTTAAGATATGAAAATAATAATAATTTATAATTTATCAAGGGGTCAAGGTGGGGTGGGGAGGGAGGGGAAAAAGAGGGACTGATATTTTGACCCTGGCCTCTAAACCCCTGATAAGGCCTGACCGTGGCAGCCTGCTCTCTGCTGGCTCCTCTAAGCCCCATGTCCATCACATGGCTGGTTCATTTTCTGTCAGCGCCCACGTAACTGACATATCTCCCCCACTTGCCTGAAAAGACAGCCAGGAGATCACCTTGCTAGGGTTTGGGATCAATGGTGGCCCTCTCTCCTTTGGGGACTGCCTACACCAGCGGAGCTCTTAACACTGGTCTCACTTCATGCCCTGCCTTGCCCTAGGGGCTAACTGACCCTGGGGCACAGCAAGGCCAGTATCATCACAAGGGCATAAGGACTGCACCTCTTGGCCTCCTAGTACAATCCTGCCCCTTGAGAGTCCCTGGCGTCTAATAGTAAGGGCTCAAATAGAAAGTAAATGTTTAGAAAATAATCTTGGCAACATATGTACAAATATGCTTGATACAATTGATGTATTGATTGTTATAAGAGCTCTAAGAGCCCCTTTATTAGTCTAGGTACTTTGGAGAAGTAAATCTACAGCAACTTGTGTATAAGAGAGAGTTGTATGTAAAGGTTAAGTGCGCATCAAGAAAATATCCCAACCCAGTGCTGCCCAAGCCCACAAGTCCAACATTAACCCATTAGTCCAATAACAGTCCACAAAGTCCTGCTCCATCTCACAAAACAGACACAATGATGTCGACTGCAGAGGAAAGCTGAGTCAATGAATATGTAAGCATCTCAGCGCTGGCAGGGGTCTCCACGTGGGTGCTCCAGCACCCAGGGCTGCATCGGGGTACGTTCATGTGGCTTCTCCCTGGGGATGTCTTGCAGGAAGTCTGTCTTGCAAGCTGAAGCAGGGAACTGCGAAAGCAGTTGCACCCTGGTGTGACCACAAAGCAAGAGACCCGAGAACTAGAAAGGTGAGGCTCACTGAGCCATTTATCCCTCTGCCCTTCAATTAACCCCACATGTGTTTATCGGCCAGGTTGGCACAATAAACTAACTGAGTCCCCAGTAGTATGATCTTTTAATTTTAAAAAAGAGCAAATGGACTAGAATTGAATCAGAGAGAGTTCATCAGTGAGATTAAAGAAAATCTCTCAACCTAATTTGGTAAAGGAATAATTTTTAAAATAGACAAGAAAATCTAGAGAAAATCACAGAATTCTGTGGGACAACATCAAGTACATTATGTGTGATTGGACAAAAAAAACAGGAAGAAACAAACAAAACAATCAAAAGAGCAGAGAGAAGGAAACTTCCTTAATATATCATGACATGGTAACAAATGTACTCATGAAGCTAAACAAACCAAAAGCAGGGCTGACTGAAATAAAATAATCATGACATATCATGATGAAAGTTACAAATGACAGGAATCCTGACAGCAATTGAGGAAAAATAAGTTACTTAAAAAGAGGAACTGAAAACAAAAATTGTCTTAGAAAAAGTGCATCCAGAAGGCTCTGTAGCAGAAAATGACGAGACTTGGTTTAATGTACTTTGGACATGTTGTCCAGGGAGACAGACCTTGGAGACGTGTCCCACGCATGATAAAAGTACCGGGTTTTAGAACCGAGGAAAACCTTCAACAAGATGGATTGACACAGTAGCTGCATCACTGGGCTCAAAGATAAGAACAATAGTGAGGACTGCACAGTATGGGGCAGGGTTTTGCTCTATTGTCCATAGGAACACTGAGTTGGAATAAGTCCACAGCACCTTCCAATAACAGCAACAACACCACCATCTATCATACACGAACACACTGAAGCAGGAAAAGTAAACATACATATTGAAAAGAGAAACAAGTCATGCAATTAAAAACTCCCAATACATTCAAAGAAGAGTTGACACCAATTTTATTCAAACCATTGTAGGACATAATAAAAATGGAAAGTCCCCAAATTCATTTTATGAAACTTGTAAAATCATTATACCCAAATCAGACAGAAACATAGCCAGGAAAGAAAATAATACAGCAATATCCCTTATGAACATAAATGTAAAAATATCTCAACAAAACCCTACCTAATAAAGCCAACAATAAATATCTCAGTAAAGTAAATCATCATGACCAACATGAATTCATAACAAGGGTGCAATGATGGTTACATATTAGAAAAACAATCAATGTTATCCACTATATAAACAAAACAACAGGAAAGAACTTTATAACCATATTAGAAAAATTCAAATCCTACAATCCTGAGAAGAAAATGGGACCAACGGTTCCAGGGGATAATAGAAAGGGAGAGCTAGGGAAGGGGGAGGGGAGCCAACAGACCCACGGACAGGGAACAACAAGAGATCTAAAATTGATGGAGAGGAAGGTGTAGAATGCCTGGTGGGGTTAGATCAAGTGCAATGTAGCTGAAAGAGGAATTACTGAGAGCCAAATGAAGGTCAAACATGATAGTGGGACAGGAGGAAAGTAAAGGGAAATAGAGGAGGAAAGGAGGCAAAAGACATTTTTTTTTACATTTTATTAGGGGCTCATACAACTCTTATCACAATCCATACAAATACATACATAAATTGTATAAAGCACACCCCTACATTCTTTGCCCTAATCATTTTCAAAGCATTTGCTCTCCACTTAAGCCCTTTGCATCAGGTCCTCTTTTTTTCCCCCTCCCTCCCCGGTCCCCCCTCCCTCATGAGCCTTTGATAATTTATAGATTGTTATTTTGTCATATCTTTCCCTATCCGGAGGCTCCCTTCCTCCCTTTCTCTGCCGTCCATTTCCCAGGGAGGAGGTCACATGTGGATCCTTGTAATCGGTTCCCCCTTTCCAACCCACTCACCCTCACTCTCCTAGTATCACCCCTCAGACCCCTGGTCCTGAAGGTATCATCCACCCTGGATTCCCTGTGTCTCCAGCTCCCATATGCACCAGTGTACATACAACCTCTGCCCTATCGAGTCCTGCAAGGTAGAATTCGGATCATGGTAGTTGGGGGAAGGAAGTATCCAGGATCTGGGGGAAAGCTGTGTTCTTCATCGGTACCACATCGCACCCTGACTGACCCATCTCCTCTCCTAAACCCCTCTATGAGGGGATCTCCAGTGGTTGACAAATGGGCTCTGGGTCTCCACTCTGCACTTCCCCCTTCATTCACTATGGTATATATATATATATATTTTGCATGATGCCTTTGGCACCTCGTGATTGCACAGGCTGGTGTGCTTCTTCCATGTGGGCTTTATTGCTTCTGAGCTAGATGGCCGCTTGTTCACCTTCAAGCCTTTAAGACCCCAGACACTATCTCTTTTGATGGCCGGGTACCATCAGCTTTCTTCGCCACATTTGCTTATGCACCCGTTTGTCATTGGTGATCGTATCATGGAGGTGTGCACCCAATGATATGATTTTTTTGTTCTTTGATACCTGATAACTGATCCCTTCAGGACCACGCGATCACACAGGCTGGTGTGTTCTTCCATGTGGGCTTTGTGCCTTCTGAGTTAGATGGCCGCTTGTTTATCTTCAAGCCTTTAAGACCCCAGACACTATCTCGTTTGATAGCCGGGCACCATCAGCTTTCTTCACTACATTTACTTGTTCACGCACTTTGGCTTCAGCAGTTGTGTAGGGAGGGTGAGCATCGTAGAGTGCCAACTTAATAAAAGAAAGTATTCATGCATTGAGGGAGTGCTTGAGTAGAGGTCCAAGGTCCTTCTGCCACCTTAAAACTAAACCTATAAATACAGAAACATAGATCTATTTCCCCATCCTCATATATATATTTGCATGTACATGTCTTTGTCTAGACCTCTATAAATGCCCTTTGACTCCTAGCTCTTTCCTCCATCTCCCTTGACTTTCCTCCTGCCCTACTACCAAGCTCCATCCCCACCTGGGTTACAGCTATACCTCTTCTTTATGTAACCTTACCCTTGATCATTCCCTACCAGGCCTGCCACTCCCTCCTCACTACCATTTTGGGTCCCATGTTGTTCCCTTGTCCCTGGGTTTGTTAACACCACTTCCTTACCCCCCCCACTTCCCCTATCCCAAGCCCCCCCCGGAACTGTCGGTCCATTGTTTTTCCTCCAGATAGTTCATCCAGCCTGTCTTATTTAGACAGACCTGTGGAGACAATAACATGCACGAAAATAAGACAGAGGAAAACAAAGCAACAGTATACAACCAGACAACAAAACAACAACAAATCACTGACAAAGAACAAAACAAAACACATCAAGAAAGAAAACTTGTAGTTAGTTCAAGGATCGTTTGTTGGAGGCAAAAGACATTTATAGAGGTGTAAATATACACACATATATAAAAATATACTTATATAATGATAGGGATATGGGTCTATGTTCATATATTTATGTTTAATATCAAGGTTGCAGATGAATATTGGTTCTCTATTCAAGTCCTCCCGCAACGCAAGAACACTTCCTTCTAATAACCTGGCATTCTGTGATGCTCACCTTCCTGACATGATAGCTAAAGTCAAATGGGTGCATTAGCAAATGTGGTGAAGAAAGCTGATGGTGCCTAGCTATGAAAAGATACAGTGTTTGGGGTCTTAAAGGCTTGAAGTTAAACAAGCGGCCATCTAGCAGGGAAGCAATAAAACCCACATGAAAGAAGCACACAGCCTGTGTGATCACAAGGTGTCAACAGGATCAGGTATCAGATGACCCAAAACAAACCATCATATAGATATGAATTGGGGGGGGGGGTTTGGAGTGGAGACCCAAGGCCCATTTGTAAACAATTGGACATCTCCTCAGAGAAGGGTCAAGTCAGTCAGGGTGAAGTTTAGCACCAACAAAATACACACTACTCTAGCTCTTTAATTGACCTTGGCACCCCACTATCCTGACCCCAGTTCTAGCTTACAAATCTGGCTTGACAGGAACATGTACCCTAGTACATATCAGAGCTCTTGGTACACGGAATCCAGGACAGATAAATCCCTCAGGAACAGTAATGGGAGTAGCAATACCATGAGGGGAAGGGGAAGATGGGAGAGGAAAGGGAGAAAAGGAAAACCAGTCACAATGATCGACATATAAGCCACTCCCCACCTGCAGGGGACAAGCAACAGAGTAAAGGGAGACTGCAGACAGTGTAAAATATGAAAATAATAATAATTTATAATTTAACAAGGAGTCATGAGGGTGAGGGAGGGAAGGAGGGAAATAAAACAGGAGCTGATACCAAGGCCTCAATTAGAAAATGTTTTGAAAATAATGGTGACAACATATGTACAAATGTGCTTGATACAATTGATATATGGATTGCTATAAGAGGTGTAAGAGCCCCTAGTAAAATGATATTAAAAAATACATCTACCTCTCCGTCTCTCTGCCACCCCGAGTGTGGTGGTGCTCCGACTTCACCATGTCATCTCATAAGACTTTCAGGATCAAGAGATTCCTGGCCAAGAAACAGAAGCAGAATCTGCCCATTCCCCAATGGATTCGAATGAAAACCGGTAATAAAATCAGGTACAACTCCAAGAGAAGACATTGGAGAAGAACCAAGCTGGGTCTGTAAGGAGCCCCCTGAAGGATGGCACGCATGGCCGCATTTTCCCAGGCTCAAATCATGAATTAAGATTTTTGTCCCCATCTGATGAATTGAACTTCAATCGGCAAATAATCTGGTTTATTCCTTGTTTTTTTACTTCCTAATCAAGTTTAACAATAAATAATGTAAGGTTGTTGTTGTGAGAATAAAAATACATCTATACTACTATAATACCTCAAGTAGAAAAAGACAGAAAATGGGGTAAGATGGCCACCATATAACAAGCCCGGGAAGATGTGCTCAGCAACTACCAAAGAGTTTCCACTATGAGAGAGATTCTGCACTTCCTGGTAGCAAGAAATTCAACTTAAAAGCCAAGTTGACCCAAGTTTCTCAAAGTGGAAAGCAGCAAGGCCTGCTGACAGACTCCCCTTTACGGATGAGCAGCAACATGAGTTGCTTCTACAAGCATCGTGATTCTTCGTGGCCCCTGAGAAAAGACAGTCAGCCAGCCAACCCTCTACCTCCCTGGCCTCTAGGGACACAGATAGCTAGCAGATCACTTGGGCAGCTTGGTACACACATGCTCAGTACCCAAGGTACGCTTTGTACCATTTCCCCATCTTCCTCCTCTTTTCCTGCTTTGTTCTACAAGGCATTCCATCCCGTGTGCCAGCGCCGTGATACCGCATACATGTACACACAGACTACTAAAAGAGCAGGAATCCCCACCCACAAGGTAGCTTTATTATATATAATTTTGGATTTTGTACTTTTGTTCTATTTTAATACTCTCTCTCTCTTTTTTGATCTCCTACTTCCTCTTCTGGAGTGACTCCACCCTCCTGAGAATCCACATTCCTCCCAGGAAGAGACAGGTCTGTGTATCCCAGCATACCCACTCTAGCATGGGCTTTCCAGGACCTCCTAAGTGCACAGATATGCTCACATTCATTCACATTGCCACAATAGCAGAATCTGGTACCCACAACCATACCCAAGTCTTTTTTTTTTTTTGATCCTTGTACTTCTATCAATTATCTTTCTATTTTCTTGCTGTTCTCTCATTAAATATCTTTCCATGAAACCTATTAATTGAGATTAACTCTCTGCCCGCAAGTGTCAACTCACAGTGATCCTATAGGACAGGGTAAAACTGTCCGGTGAGTTTCTGAGACTGTAACTGTTTATGGGAATAGAAAGTCTCCTTTTTTTGGCGGAGCAGCTGGTGGTTTTAAAATGTTGACCTTTCGGATTACAACTCAATACATAACCATTATATGACCAGAGCTCCTTATTGTGATTACCCCTCTGAAAATATTTTCCCATTATTTTTGCAAGTCTGTTGGCTTATTCACAGTCACTTATTACTATCATTACTTTATTCTTATCATTACTTTTATTTTATTCTATTTTTCCCAGCCACTATCCCCACTTAGGCACCTTTCCCCTTCTTTTCATTTCACCACTGTATGTTTTCCAGCTCCTATTAGAACTCACCTGTGTCACTAGACAAACTCTACCTCTGTATGACCAGCAGCTCACACACCACAATGCTGAAGAAACAGCAGTCAAGCACAGAAAGCTTCCAAATTCAAGAAAAACAAACATGAACAACCAAGTAGCACTCAAACCAATGGAATAGTCTGAAGATGTGATTGTGAACCACCAGTAACAGAATTCAGAAGAATGATGCTTAGGTCAAGAGATCTGGGGAATGTTCATGAGAAAAACAGAAGAAATTGAGAAACTAAAATCCTTAAACCAAAGGATTCTAGAAGACAAGCAATGAGATAACTGAATTAGGCAACATAGTAAAAGGCTAGAGGAATAAAATGGAAAAGGATAATAAAATAAATGAGCTTGAAGACAATTACCCTCACGACAGTAGACAAGAGAAGCAATCAACAAAAAAACCCGGAAGCATCCAAATAAATCCTGTAGGACACTATCATAAGAACCCATCTAAGAAAAGAAAAAAGAAAAGAAATGCTGGGAAAAGAACACCACCAAAAAAAAAAATCTACAGAGAATAGTACAAGAAACCATGGAAGAAAATTTCAACATACTATTCAACAAGCTGAGAAGAATGGACAACCAAAGAGAAAACATCAAGACATAAAGAAAAGGAGAGAATCTGAGGGCAGCTAGAGAAAAAGGAAAAGTCATCTACAAAGGAAAGTTGATAAGGATAAATTCAGACTTCTCAGCAAAAGACCTGCAGGCAAGAAGACAATGGAATGACATATATACAATTGTGACGGGTGGAAGGGGGGGTGGGGCGGAAGGAAGCCAGCCAAGAATATTATACTGAACAAAAATATCCCTCAAATACAAGGGAGAAATAAAGGTTATTTCCTGAGGAGGAAAAAATAAAGGAATTTTGAATTCAACAATTCATTTTCTCAGATCACAATGTTATAAAACTGGAAATCTACAACAGAAAGAAAAGGAACAAAAAGACAAACACATGGAGACTGAACAACATACCATTTCAAAATGACTGGACACTAGAGTAAACGAAAACGAGAAATTAAGAAACTCCTTAAAACAAGCAAACCTATAACACATCATACCAAAAACTCGGATACAACAAATGCAGTTATCTGAAGTCAATTTATAGCAATCAATACACACACGAAATATGAGAGAAATCCAAAACCAATACTAATAAAACACTTCCAAGAAGTAGAAAGAGGGAAACCACATAAGTCCTTCAACAATAAAGGGAAAGAACTAATAAAAATTGAAGCAGAAATAAATGAACTGAAAAATGGGGGGGAAATCAACAAGACAAAAAGTTGGTTATGAAAAGATTAACAAAATCGACAAACTGCTAGAAAACTTAACAAAGGAAAAGAAAGATGCAAATATCTAGAATTTGAGATGAAAAGGGTGCCATCACAAAAGATCCAAATGAAATAAAAAGATACATGTAGAGCAAAAGAAGAATTAGAGGTCACCAAGAGACTTCCAACCAAGAAAGATTCTAAAGAAGTATGTATGTTGCCTTCACAGGAGAATGCTAGCAAGTATTCAGGGAAGAGCCATAACTAATTCTGTGCAGACTATTCCAAAATATAGAAACTGACAGCAAACTCCCACACGCATTCTATGAAATGAGCATAATCCTCAAAACCTGATCACGAGCATTTAGAAAAAATGAAAACAGGAAGTAGATAAGAGTGTCCCTCATCAATATTCTTATTCAACATTGTACTACAATAAACATCTTAGCCAGACAGACAGCAAAAAAATTTTTAAAATAAAAGGAATATAATTGGGCAAAAAATAGGTCAAGCTGTCACTATTTGCAGATAGTATGATTTTACATAGTGAGAGCCCCAAGGACTCCACAGAAAGATTGTTGGAAAGTACTAACGAATCTGTTAAAGTAATGGCATACAAGATTAATAAGCAGAAATCAATTTTAATATGCTATTGAAGAGCTCCAAAATAAAAACATCAAGAAAAAAAATTAAAAAAGAGAAAACAATATCATTTATAATATCCATACAAAAGATGAATACCTGGGAATAAACTTAACCAAAGAAACAAAAGACCTGTACAAAGGAAACTACAGAAAAATCAAAATGTGAATATTACTGAAAGCAATAAATCTATAGATAGAACACAATTCTGATCAAAATCATTTTCTTGGGGGCTCATACAGCTCTTATCACAATCTATGCATCCATCCATTGTGTCTAGCACATTTGTTCATTGTTGCCATCATCATTTTCAAAACAATTTCATTCTACTTGAGCCCTTGGCATGGGCTCCTCATTTTTCCCTCTTCCCTTCTTCACGAACTCTTAATAATTCATAAATTGTTATTAATTTTTCATGTCTTACACTGTCCGAGGTCTCTCTTTACCCTCTTTTCTACTGCCCATGCCCAAGGAGGGGTTACATTGTGATCAGTGCCCCCTCTTGTTACCACTACTCTCACAGCTGTCTACAAATGGGTTTGGGGTCTCCAGTCCACCCTCCCCCTCAATCACATCAATAAGGCTTTTTGTTCTGGGTCTTTGATGCCAGATACCTGATCCCTTCGACACCTCTTTATCACACAAGCTGGTGTGCTTCTTCCATGTGGGCTTTGTTGCTTCTTAGAGAGAGTCACTTGTTCATCTTCAAGCCTGTAAGACCCCAGATGCTATATCTTTGCATTGCTGGACACCATCACCTTTCTTCATTACATTTGCTTATGCACCCATTTGTCTTCAGCAATTCTGGCGGGAAGGTTATCACAGAATGCCAGGTGACTAGAACAAAGTGTTCTTGCGTTGAGGGAGTACTTGAGTAGAGGCCCCCTTAATTGGACCTTTTGGACCTACTTTCTATCCAGCTCTTGGTAATCCAGGGTGTGTGCTACAGACTCGTGGACTTAATATTGTTCTTTGGAGGCACACAATATCTTTCATAGGCCACACCAGAAAGAATCCTTGTGGAAGCTACATTCACTGGAGTTTGTAAACTGGGCTTTCATTCAAACTCATCAGGAGCCCTTTGATTTAAGACTGAAATTCATCAGTGTGAGAAGATGATGACTGCTATCCCAAGTTATGGAATTGGCAGTTATTGGACTTTGGTTTGACTCTCTGGCCTTCAGGGTGCCTAATGAATGGTGATCCAGGAATACCAAATATTTACTACTTTAATGCTCTTCTTATTTTGTTATGACATGTATTAGTCAGGTATGCATGTTGCTACCTTTTGGAATGAATTTTGTTGAAAGTTTTGTTCCAACATCAACCCTAATTATTTGTGTAAATAGTGTCCAGCCCAGCCTGTGTGATCACGAGGTGTCAATGGGATCAGGTATCAGGCATCAAAAAACAAAAAGTCCTATCACTGTGATGAGTGGGAGTGCGAAATGGGGACACAAAACCCATCTATAGGCAACTGGACATACCCTTACAGAAGGGCCTTGGGGAGGAGACAAACCAGTCAGGGTATAGTATAGTAAAGATAAAACATACAGCTTTCCTCTAGTTCTTTAATGCTTCCTCCCTCCCACTATCATGATCCCAATTCTACCTTACAAATACGGGTAGACCAGAGGATGTACACTGGTACAGACAGGAACTAGAAACAGAGGCAATCCAGGACAGATGACCCTCTGAGGACTAGTAGTGAGAGTGGCGATACCGGGAGGGTGGAGGGAAGGTAGGGTAGAAAGGGGCAAGGGATTATAAAGATCTACATATAAACTCCTCCATGGGGGACAGACAACAGAAAAGTGGGTGAAGGGAGACGTTGGACAGTGTGAGATATGCCAAAATAATAATAATTTAGAAATAATCAAGGGTTCGTGAGGGAGGGTGGGGGAAGGAGGGTGAAAATGAGGAGCTGATACCAAGGGCTCAAGTAGAAAGAAAATGTTTTGAAAATTATATGGCAACAAATGTACAAATGTGCTTGACACAATGTATGTATGGATGAATTGTAATAAGAGCTGTATGAGTCCCCCCAGAAAAGATTTTTTAATAAATTGTTCAGAAACTTGAATTTAATCTATATAAGTCAACAATTCGAGCATGAATTGATGTCTGAAACCAGCCTATACTTCTATATGCTTTTCTCAACCGTGTTTTAAATTCTGTATCATTAGCTAAATGAATCACACTATCGTTACCTTATGTCCCAGGAAGATGGTTTGAAAAATTTTCGTTATCATAAAATGATAATGTTGTTTCTAAAGTGAACCAGAGACATATATAAACCACAGATATGTGAATGGATTTTGTGCTCCCATTTAAATCTAGCCCCAATCTAAGAACTATGCGTTCTTAGGATGTGGCCCTCTTTAATGCTTAAAGAAGTCACTAAAGATATAGGTGCTATAGAAAAAACAAAACAAAAGAGAATGAAAAAACAACAAACAAAGCCCAAGTAATATACTCATAAAAATTATATCTGTTTGTAATTAATAGATAAAAATTTTACTAGTACATTGCTTAGAACACATGGTAGATTAATGGAATCACAGAATGGAATTTTCCCACTTTTTGCAGTCCATTGTATATTCAATATCTGTAAGTCTTAACATTTACAAAAAGTACAAAACAAGGTGATCTATATTAAACATAATGCCTGTGCTATAAATTGTCATCACAAGGTAATTATTTTACTATTGATTCGAACATTTTCTTCATTCAATACTTTTATTGAAGTTCAAAGTATACATTCTTAAGACAATAAATACCTGGCTGTTTTTTCTTAGTATCACAGAGGTACCATCATCAACTTCAAATTCTCCGTAGTCTCTTAGACACCGTACCTGAAAAGAAAATCAGATATTTTATCCAAATTACCTTTTAAAATATGCAGTGATCATAACATGAAGTGGGATTATATAAATGCCCGAACAGTAAAAGTACTGTATTTTATGTGTCTGTTTCCTCCTCTATGTACTTAGGACCCTTACTATTCCCAGATATTTACTGTGGTCCTAAACCTAAAGATCTCAATTTCCTACGTCACCGGGAAGGGAAAAATAAGCTTTGCAAATGTATACATGGATGGTATTACCAATAAGGAAACCAGGGATTTAGATAAAAGGAGACTACATAGTTGGACGTTTTCCTCTCAAACAATGCACTATATTAATCAGAAGGAATAAAAATGAGGGACATAACAGTGGCAAACAAGAAAGAAAAGAGCATTTTACCTCAACTAGATTGACCAGATCCTTCCCATAATCCATCAGGATAAAAGAACATACACCTAAAAACAAACTGTTTTTCTTTTTAACAATTTATTGGGGCTCATACAATTCTTATCACAGTTCATACATATACATACATCAATTGTATAAAGCACATCTGTACAGTCTTTGCCCTAATCATATTTTTCTCTTTTCCTTTTTTACATTTTATTAGGGACTCATACAACTCTTATCACAATCCATACATATACATACATCAATTGTATAAAGCACATCCATACATTCCCTGCCCCAATCATTCTCAAGGCATTTGCTCTCCACTTAAGCCCCTTGCATCAGGTCCTCTTTTTTATTTTTTCCCCCTCCCTCCCCTTTCCCCCCTCCCTCGTGTGCACTTGGAAATTTATACATCGTTATTTTGTCATATCTTGCCCTATCCGGAGTCTCCCTTACCCCCCTTCTCTGCTGTCCCTCTCCCAGGGAAGAGGTCACATGTGGATCCTTGTAATCAGTACCCCCTTTCCAACCCACTCACCCTCCACTCTCCCAGCATCATCCCTCACACCCTTGGTCCTGAAGGTATCATCCACCTTGGATTCCCTGTACCTCCAGCCCTCATATGTACCAGTGTACAGCCTCTGCCCTATCCAGCCCTGCAAGGTAGAATTCGTATCATGGTAGTTGGGGGGAGGAAGCATTCAGGATCTGGAGGAAAGTTGTGTTCTTCATCGGTACTACCTCGCACCCTAATTAACCCATCTCCTCTCCTAAACCCCTCTATGAGGGGATCTCCATTGGCCGACACTTGGGCCTTGGGTCTCCACTCTGCACTTCCCCCTTCATTTAATATGGTATATATATACATATATACATATACATATATACATATACACACATGTACACATACATACACACATATCTTTTTTTTTTTTTGCATGATGCCTTATACCTGGTCCCTTGGCACCTCGTGATCGCACTGGCCGGTGTGCTTCTTCCATGTGGGCTTTTTTGCTTCTGAGCTAGATGGCCGCTTTTTCACCTTCAAGTCTTTAAGACCCCAGACACTATCTCTTTTGATAGTCAGGCACCATCAGCTTTCTTCACCACATTTGCTTATGCACCCATTTGTCTTCAGCGATCCTATCATGGAGGTGTGCAGTCAATGATATGATTTTTTGTTCTTTGATGCCTGGTAACTGATCCCTTCGGGACCACTCGATCACACAGGCTGCTGTGTTCTTCCATGTGGACTTTGTTGCTTCTGAGCTAGATGGCCGCTTGTTTATCTTCAAGCCTTTAAGACCCCAGTCACTACCTCTTTTGATAGCCGGGCACCATCAGCTTTCTTCACCACATTTACTTGTTCACCCACTTTGGCTCCAGCCGTTGTGTCGGGAGAGTGAGCATCATAGAGTTCCAATTTAATAAAAGGAGATATTCATGCATTGAGGGAGTGAACAAACTGTTTTTCAAAGGAAATCAAGTCTTCCAATCTCTTGTTTCTCAGGAATACTTAAAAATACATTTAAAAGATTCAGTTTCATGCTCTTTCATTTTGCTTACACAGTAACTTAGCAATCAATTAATTTTCATTTAGTATTTTAAAAATAAAACAAAATTTATGGAAGATGGAATGTTAGATTACATTAAGATGCTTGAAATTAAAGTGCCAACATCCAATCATTTTTGACCTATAAAATGTAAGCTTAATATAGTTCAGCTCACACATCACTATTACCTTAAAACTGTGAATCAAAGTTTGTTGCAGAGAGGGCACTATAAGCATTTCCATACTCCTGTCCCTCTATAGCAGTGTTTCCCAAAGTGGGGATACTGCAATGATCCAGGAGTACAAAGCAGATAGCTACACTTTATCCTGGAGTATAGGCTATTGTATAAAAGTTTTTAATTTTACACACACACACACACACACACACACACACACACACACACACACACACCATAGTGAATGAAGGGGTAAGTGCAGCGTGGAGACTCAAAGCCCATTTGTCGGCCACTGGAGATCCCCTCATAGAGGGGTTTAGGAGAGGAGATGGGTCAGTCAGGGTGCGATGCAGTACCGATGAAGAACACAGCTTTCTCCCAGATCCTGGATGCTTCCTCCCCCAACTACCATGATCCGAATTCTACCTTGCAGGACTGGATAGGGCAGAGGTTGTACACTGGTGCATATGGGAGCTGGAGGCACAGGGAATCCAGGGTGGATGATAACTTCAGGACCAATGGTATGAGGGGCAATGCTGGGAGAGTGGAGGGTGAGTGGGTTGGAAAGGGGGAACTGATTACAAGGATCCACATGGGACCTCCTCCCTGGGAGATGGACGGCAGAGAAGGGTGAGGGGGGGGGTAAGGGAGACTCCGGATAGGGCAAGATATGACAAAATAACAATGTATAAATTACCAAGGGCACATGAGGGAGGGGAGAAAAAAAAGAGGACCTGATGCAAAGGTAAAGTGAAGAGCAAATGCTTTGAGAGTGATTAGGGCAAAGAATGTAGGGATGTGCTTTATACAATTGATGTATGTATATGTGTTGATTGTGATAAGAGTTGTATGAGCCACTAATGAAATGTAAAAAAAGAAAGAAAAAAAAAAGAACACAGCTTTCTCCCGGATCCTGGATGCTTCCTCCCCCCAACTACCATGATCCTAATTCTACACTGGTGCATATGGGAGCTGAAAGCACAGGGAATCCAGTGTGGATGATAACTTCAGGACCAATGGTATGAGGGGCAATGCTGGGAGAGTGGAGGGTGAGTGGGTTGGAAAGGGGGAACTGATTACAAGGATCCACATGTGACCTCCTCTCTGGGAGACGGACGGCAGAGAAGGGTGGGGGGGCGGGCGGTAAGGGAGACTCCGGATAGGGAAAGATATGACAAAATAACAATCTATAAATTATCAAGGGCTCATGATGGAGGGGGGCAAGGGAGGGAGGGGGGAAAAAAAGAGGACCTATTGCAAAGGGCTTAAGTGGAGAGCAAATGCTTTCAAAATGATTAGGGCAAAGAATGTAGGAATGTGCTTTACACAATTGATGTATGTATATGTGTGGATTGTGATAAGAATTTATGAGCCCCTAATAAAATGTAAAAAAATGATTAGGGCAAAGAATGTACAGATGTGCTTTATACAATTGATGTACGTATATATATGGATTGTGATAAGAGTTCTATGAGCCCCTAATAAAACAATTAGGAAAAAAAACAGGCCCAAAGAACAAAAGAAAACTGGGTTAGCAATATATATACATAAATTAAAATATCTATAAAGAGATTCTATCACCGCCCTCTAGTTGATTCTAACTCACAATGACCCTATATTGGTTTTCCAAGGCTGTAAATCCTTACAGAAACTAAGAGTCTCATCTTTCTCCTGAGCAACAGTTGGTAAATTTGAACCTTAAGAACCTCAGAACCCTGGTGGTACAGCAGTTAATCACTGGGTTGCAATCTGCATGGTCGACAGTTCAAAACTACCAGTACCAGTAGGAGAAAGCCTGGGCTTTCTACTCAGAAACCCATAGGGGATCCCTAGGAATCAGCATTGACTCCATACCAGAGAGTTTGGTTCTGGAACCTTATGGTTAGCAGTCCAATCAATGCCTATCCTACAATGTCAGCAGGGATCCTAAGAAAGAGATGAAGAGATGTAGTCAATGAATAAGGCCCATCTAGCCATCATCTCTTATGCATTGTATTATCAATTCTAGCCTATATGGCTATGGTTAAAATCCCATTTTGGAGGGATGGTTATGTGGAAAAGCCATCTCAGAAGCAGGAACACAGAGAAATGCTGGACCATCAAGGTGTAAGAGGCCCTAGTGGGACATACTTGAGATCTTTGTCTGAAGTGGTAGAGACTGAGATGGAGGCATCAAAGGCTGCAGCACAGAGACCATGGGACAGAACAGAGGGACTAGGCCAAGACCAGAGGCTGAGGCAAGGCGTCCATGACATAAAACAGAGGAGCAATACTGAGACTATGATACTTTGAGGCAGAGCAGTGGGCTGCCTTTCTGGCCCAAAGAGGCAAAGGGACTATGTGACTGAGAGGCTAAGGACTAAAGACTGACATGACTGCTGGATGACAGGAGAGGTACACTTACTGTTTCCTGATGCTGACTTGTGGTAACTAGTTACCTTCCTTAATAAGCCCACTAAATTGTGAATATTGTCTGTGAGTTCTGTGAGGCCAACTGGGACCGATAATTGAACCCGACAGAAAGGCAGTGTGTGAGGGAGGAGTGGGTGGTGTCAGAATAGATATTGAAGGATGAAGGATGGAGGCATGTCTGAACTCTGCCTCATGGAAACAGTGAAGCCAGAGAAAGTCAAATACGGCCCTCTGATATGTCTTCCTACATTTAAAGAAGCCAATCCAATTACTAGCACTAACAAATAAGAGAAACAACGTTACTGGATAACTCAACAGGATATTTGAGTTGGCAGAAGAACAGAACAGCTTATTGAGTCTGAGGAACAAAAGTAAAGAAACATGATCCCAAGGAACACCATCAAGCAAATCAATGCAAATATTATGGAAGTCCCAGAAGAGGGCAAAGGGTAACTAAATAAAACTTAATAGACAACAGCAGAACATTACCAAAACTTGACAAAGGACAAGAATGTACATATCAATGACACTTAAGAATTTCCAAATCAGAAGAAAGCCTGAGAGATCCACACCAAAATATCTTATCATCAAACTCTTTAAAAAAAAGATAAAATCTTGACAATATCAAATAAAATGAAGTACCAATTTACATATATAGAAACCCTGGAAACCAGGAGGTAATAGAGTCACATATTTAAAATAATGAAAGAAATGAACAGCCATCCAAGATTCCTATAGCCAGCAAAACTTTCCTTTATAAATGAGGATAAAATTCAAGAAAACAAATAAAACCTGAGGGAATGTTGAGACATTCCTTTAGATTGAAATACAAGGAGAGTAGATTGCAAGATGAAGCAATATAGAGAAAAAGGTGTTAGGTTCCTGGATTCAGGTACCTGAAAGAATTCACACAGCAGAAGCAGGTTTGTAATCCAAGTGATTTTATGGGGAAAAGGGAAGTTTCAGGTATTACAGCCTCAAAAAATACACATTGTTTTAAGAAAGCATACAAGGATCCGCAGAACTGCACATGGGTTCACTGCTGAATGGGAAAAAAACACATAGAAAGAACAGGAACACATAACCCAGCACGTGGAACCAGGAAATCCCAGGGGCCAAAAGGGCTCCCACCCCCCACTTGTGGAGAATGCTGGAATGGAAGGAAGTCAAGGCAGGGTCTTTATTCCCTCCTCTCCACAACGGCTGGGGGAAGCATGGTTGAAGGTATTGGTTGGTTCCACTGGCTTGAGTTTAGGCCCACCTCTGTGAGGTAATGTAACTGAGCCTAATCTGTGTGCCCTGGTGGACCTCCCCTCGGGGCGGAGGGAGCTCTTGTCTGAGCATGCTCAGTTTGATTGTTCTAAAATTTAATGGATGCCTGATTTCTTCCAATCCTTTTGCTGTAGCCTTATGCAGTTACTGCGGAGACAACCCCCTTGTGGTGCTTATGTAATCTGATGTCAATTTGGGACTTGAGAGGATTAAGAGTGAAGTGGTGGAGTCTAGTTGGTCAATCAGGATAGCGAGTGAGGCCTCTGTGTGGGCATTGCCTTCGCCTGAGAATTCTGGGAACTCCAGTATTTCCTCCTTAAACAGGAGACGCTTCTCTCTCTCAGCTCACTTCCTTGGAGATGCTCTACTGGCAAGACACATGGCACTACGTCCTGGTAGCTGGGAAAGCCACACGGACCTACCCTGATGCAACAGACCTCTGGAGCCAGAGAAGCTACATAGAGAAGAACCCTGCCAGCGCTGAGATGTTTACAATGCTACTGGATCCAAAAACTTTCTACTCGCTGGTTCAAGATCGTCCTGCAATCGGAGTCATTGCATGTTTCGTGAGTCTGACGAGGCCTTTACAGATTGGTATCAGACATATGGGCTAATATTGGGCTCACGGACTTGACCTGGACTGGGCTGGGACGTTTTCGCAATATTCAGTTGTTCTTCTATATAAACCTCTTTCTTATAAACATGAGTTTCTATGAATTTGTTTCTCTTGTCTACCCAGACTAACACTCCCCCTTTATGGCCCCTATTCTGGCTACCTAACATATTTAGCCAACACCTAAGTTGAATGCAAACATTTTTCTTTGGTCTACTTTATTCAATATTCAAAAGTATACAAAAGAGGATAATAAAGATGGTTCAAAATCCAAAAATTAACTAAGCGCCAAAGTACGTGGTACTACTGGAAGAAATGAGGAGCAAAGAGAGGATAACCCACTTACCAAGTAACAAAATGACAACTATATGACAGGGACTTCAAGTGTGTGCAAATATGGAATTTAAAAACTGAAAAAAGTCCCAGAAACATTTGAAGCTCCTTGGTAAGTACTTCCTTAGTGGTAGTACTAAAATGTCCAGTGTAAAAGCAGAGACCTTGTGATATGCATATGATACAACTTTGCTTATGGAAAGCTAAGAGGATTCAACACATTAATGAAGAACTGAGACTAAAGCTTTCTGTAGGGATTATGGCTCGATGGAAAAAAAAAGCCTCATGCTCGGGCCAATAAACACAATGATAAAAAGAGAAAAAAATAAATTGACACGGATTTCATTTATTTCAATGCATAATCAACATTCATGGAATTAGTGAAGAAATCAAGCCATGAGATAAATGCTGCAAAAGACTTCTTTAAAGTGTTAAAGAGCAGCAGAGTCAGCAAAATGACTGTCAGACAACAAACTCGGACAACTCTCAGCAATTATAGAGAAGGTCCACTAGGAGCGATATCCTAAACTTCATGGAAGAGAATCTCAATATGAAGTACATCCAAGCTTCTTAAACTGAGAGAGCAGTAGCAACTACTAACAGATTCCCCTCTTTGTTATAGGCTGTCCACACGCTGGGGAAGCGTCCCTCCTGCCTGGCATAGCCAATTTTTTCTGGTCCCTGAGCTAACCCAGCTGACCAAGCCTCTTGGCTTGCTGTCCTCTGGTGAAGAACAGCTTTGCAGAGTCAGCTTGGTGCAGACAGTCACTAGCCAAGCTTAACTTTTGCTTTGTTCTACAGTTCCACCAGCCCTTGCTCAACATTCCTCACCTTGCCACCCCCAAGCAGGAAATGTGTTAGCAAAACAACACAATTAGGGGGCAAGGGGGAAAGAGAAGCCTAGCACTTCCCGCACCAATCTCAAAGTAGACTTGAGAGGTTTAATTTAACCCCCCCCCCATTGGGTGAGAAATCCACACACCTGGCCTCTAGACCTGGCAGGAACCCCATCTTATCCCTCAAGGGGTGGAGTCAAGGGACAGAGTTTTTGTGGGTTTTGAACTGCGGACCATGCTGATCGCAACCCAATGTGTAACCACTGTACCACCAGGGGTCCTTTTATCTCAGTAAAACTATGAAAACTAGTCCTCGGTTTATCTGACCCCAGCCATGCTATTTTTTAATCACCTAATATGTATATGAAAGGTGAACAATGAATAAGACAGAGGTGAATTGATAACTATGAATTATGATATCGCAGAAAAGCACTGACAAAACATCAACAGCCAGAAGAGCAAACAAAGCTATGCTGGAAGAGCTACAGCGGGAGTGCCCCTTAAAGAGGCCGACTCCGTGTATATGTCATCTGGATGGCAAGTCCCTGGATGGTCAAAAAGAGGAAGCCTCTCAGTGGTACACATTGACACCATGACTGCAATAATGGGCTCAAACAGCAATGTTTGAGAAGAGGGTGCGGGGCAAGGCAGTGTTTCATTCTGTTGTACATCTAGTTACTATGAATAGGACTTGGTGGCACCTAACAAAACTATATTCATATCTCCTTCTTACATAATAGGAGCATAATCCACACATTCAATAAAATCCATTCTCAAGAGGTAAAACTTACTTCAATATATAAGCTTTGGGGAGGCTTCATATCCTGTGTTATGTCCAAACCTTCACTTCCTCCCAATGACCTCATGTAAGTAGCAAGGGACTTCTTATAACAATTGAACCATTCTATCTGAAAACAGAAAAATGGTCTTTTTACCAAGTGACAAAGAAAACAAGCTTGCCAACATTGTGTAATCGTGACTTCAAACAGCACATACGCCCATGTAGATCATGAGTGTGGCATTCCTGTATTTATATAGCGAACATTAATGGTTGTCTTCTACGAGTCAGGAACTGTCTGTGCACTTAGGATGGAGCATTCAACCAAAACAGACAAAATTCTTGTTATCACATAGCTTACAAACCAGTAGACCTAAGCACAGATCTAAAAAAACCATTCAACCAGAAACAACACTACGAAAAACACATGATTCAGTTATGGTCGCTTTAAATACTGCACGGACTCTTTTTATAAGAATGGAACAACATGCTTGAGCAGACAATGCAAATGTCCCCAAAGAGAAGGAAGGACAAGCAAAATGAGGAGTGCACACAATAGAAGATAGTGAGGCTTACTTTGGAATTCAGTTCTAAGTTGTATCTGACAAGGGTAAACCTTTATCACATGTAAAGTGGCGCAAGAGGTCACATTATTTTACGACTGCATTTGTAGGAAAGTCAGTCATCGGAATTCTATAAATGTAAAAAAGTAGATAAAGTCTATTATGGTTAGGGTGAAAGTTTACAGAGAAAACTCATGTTTTATACAGTAATTTATATATATTTTGTTTTGTGACATTAGTTGCAATCTCCTCAGAATCTTATTTATGTATAATTACAGAAAGGTAGGCAAAACAAAGATGTACAGGTTAATGACATTATTAAGAAACAGCCTGGTCAAGGAGTAACACATCCTCAGCCCCAAAATGGAGACTTATCATTTTGTTCCATTCTGAAAATTTTACATTATCACCCAAGAATGCATCCCTAAAACACTAGTTTAGTGCTGTTCATTATTTGTACTTTAAATAGATCCACACAGTATTTATTATTTTGTGACAAATTTCTTTCACTAAACAGATTTTGGATTTCTGAAATTCTACTTTAAAGTGATGAAGAGCAAGGATGTCACACTTTGAGGACTGAGCAATGCCATGGGATTTTCCATTGACCTTAGCCATGGGATTTTCCATTGCCTCATAAGCATATGAAAGTTGGACAACAATTAATAAAGACCAAAGAATAGATGCCTTTGAATTAGCATGTTGGCAAAGAACACCGAAAGTACCATGGACTGCTAACTGAACAAACAAATCTGTCTCGGAAGATCACAGCCAGACTGATCCTTAGAGATGAGTATGGCAAGACTTGTCTCACAAGTTTTGGGCACGTTTTCAGGAGACCAGTCCTTAGAAAACGACACAATACTTGGTACAGTGCAAAGTCAGTGGGAAAAACAAAAACAACTCAAGGAGATGAATTGATACGGTAACTCAACAATGGGTTCAAACATAACAATTGTGAGGATGCAGAGTCCAGTAGTACTTCATGCTGATCTAGACAGGGCCACTATGAGGCGGAACTGACGAGAAGGCACCCACCACTACTATGTTGGTTAGTATTGGGTTATGTGTTGGCTAAAGCCAAGGTCAACAGTTTGACTCAACCAGTTACACCTAGGGAGAAAGGGGATTTCTGCTCCTATAAAGAAATACAGCTTCAGAAACCTAAAGAGCCAGTTCTACTTTGCTCATCCTTAAGGATTGTTAAAAGTCAATGGCAGTGGGTGTTTTACACAATCAATGTATGTATGTATGGATTGTGATAATAGTTGTATGAGCCCCAATAAAATGATTTTTAAAAAAGAAATTATGACATAAGATTATCTCTCTCTAAAGTGTCTTGGAGTCTCTAACTTGTAAACTACTATTTGTCTACCTTCATGGAAAAAAATAATACACTAATCTTTGTTAAAGATGGC
Source organism: Tenrec ecaudatus (assembly GCF_050624435.1). Classification (NCBI taxonomy): domain Eukaryota; kingdom Metazoa; phylum Chordata; class Mammalia; order Afrosoricida; family Tenrecidae; genus Tenrec; species Tenrec ecaudatus. The sequence goes on along the minus strand of NW_027459058.1, from coordinate 194,831 downwards.
ATCACCTATCCCTTATCGGTGAGTTCAAAGTGAAATGTTCACATATAGAAACTGAATTTCGGTTTATGCTCTGAGAAGGAAAAGGCAGAGGCAGTGATTCTCTCCATAGACTAGACCTTGTAGAGACTCTATTAACACCGAATTTGGACCCCAGCTATAAGGGATTTCCATTGAACTCAAGGTCAAAATGAAGTCTAAAGTATGGAAATCTAATCTCAAGACTAACATTATAATTGTTAATTATAATTTTCTGGTTCTAAAATCAGCATCTTGAAGTCTTACTTGTGTGCCTTGTCATGACTACCTTGTACTAAACTAAAAAAGTTTATGCACGACAAGTTCATGTATTTATGTTTAAAATAAAATCCTCATCTATTGGTTACTTAAATTTTAAGATAAAATCCTACAAGAACTATTACTCTTAAACACTCTATGTTTTAAAAAAAATACTATAGCTATTGTTATTAGAGAAAGAACATGTTCTGTTCATTTCACCATAATAAAGAGGCACCCCTCAAGTCCACTTAATGTAAGATTCCGGCACAAAGACCATGGAAAAAGAACCTGAAAAATTAACTGGTAACGTAATTATTTAGTAGTTCCCTCAAGAAGCTGAGGTACTTTGTTTCTTTCTCCAGAACATGAACAGAATAAAAATAAAGCATGGAAATGTACTTAGCAATCCAAGATCAGAGGAGGCAATGGTATTAGAGATTAAAACCTGAGCAGACTGCGGATGACAGTGGAAGCCCAAAAACTCCATTTGCACAGTTCCCACACAGATTAAGCCTCCAGTGAATCTCCTTAGACCATGAACAAAGAATGGAAATAGTCTTGTTATACACTGAGTGCATTGGAAAGTAGATTAACACAGATAATTTTTAACGTTATTGTTTTTCTCTCTTTTGGTCCCTTTTAAATTTGTTCTAGTTTTTATATTTTCTTTTGGATTGAGGGCTGTTTTTTTTGCATATGATTTTCTTTCTTTTTTTTGGAGTTTTCAGTGGTTTATTGAGCATTCAATATTTTGCCATGATGACTTAGGATAGTTAGGTGTTTTTTTTTATTTTGTGTTTTACATTTTATTAGGGGCTCATACAACTCTTATCACAATCCATACGCATATGATTTTCTTTAAATAAAATCTAGGATAGGACTTAGTTACTGTGAAGACTATAAATGGATTAAGTTTCTTTGGGTTAGGACAGGGCAGGCTGGGGCAAATGGTGAGTTTAAGACTGAAGAAAATGTTCTAAAATTGATGGAGATCATAACTGCACAGCTCTTTTTAATATATTTAAACCACTGGGTTGTGTGGTATATGAATTATGTCAATTAAACTCAAGTTAAATTTTTTAAATGCAGTTAGCAAGTAAATTGTTTATAAAACTCATGGCAAATTTACTGAATACATGCCGTGGCAATTACATTATATCCTGTCAGCCTGTCAATAAAATTGCAGCTTGATGACCTCATTTTGAGGCATGACAGAAATAAGTAGCTCAATGGAGATCAAACCCAGTCTCTCTGCCTTCCTTTTCTGCGCTGAGACAGTCAGAGAGCTGGAGGAGACCCGTGCCAACACTGAAATGCATACACTGCCACTGGATCCACAAGACCTTCTACCCACTGGCCTGCGATATTCCTGCATTTGGCATCATTACATATACTGTGAATCTAAAGAGGAATTTATCGACTAGTACCGAACATATAGGCTAATATCGGACTTAGGAACTTGATCTGAACTGGGCTGAGATGTTTTCTCAATATATAATTGCTCTTTTATATAAAGTTCTTATACACATGAGTGTATGACTGTTCCTCTAGTCAACCCAGACTAACACTTTCTTTCATAAGTGATATACTATACCAAACTCACACAATAACAGCATTGATCACATTCCGTTCTATGCTATGTTCCAAATGGGCAGCCTTAATCATCCTGTAACAACCCTGTTAATACAGCAGTTCTCAACCTGTGGGTTACGACCTCTTTTGGGGTCAAAGGACCCTTTCACAGGAGTCACTTAAGACCATTGGAAAACATGTATTTCCAATGGTCTTAGGAACCAAGTCACTGCTCCTCTATCCATCTCCAGGAGGGTCTGCCCACATACGAGTACGCAGCGTAATGACATAATCAGACAACCCCATCACATTCAACTTGTACAAATAAAGGTGGATGTGACAGGGTTGGCACCACAATGTGTTTATGTGGACAAGTCACACATGCGTAGAGAGCAGCTGCTGTGTTAAAAGCAGCTACTGTGTTAAAAGCAGCGACAGTGTTAAAAGCAGCAGTATTGGTGGTAAATGACACTTCATGAATTATTATTTCTGGGTAAAATCATAAACTACTGCAAAAAATCGATATCTGTACCATGGGAACTTTATCTGGATGCTGATTGGTCTTTTTATATTCAGCTGTGGTTGATGTGAATACTGCTCCTTGTGATAGTAACAGGTATGTAAAAACACAACATAGAGAATGTTAAATCATAGGAAATTTTAATAAACTGTATTGACTAAATTGTGCCATGTATCATCTTTAGTACTATTTTTTTTTAAATAAGAAATTTAAACAAGACGCTTGACTTGAAGGGAAAACTATCTAGGCTTCATTGAGAGTAATTTACGCCTACTTAAAGACAGATTGCCCTACATGTAATAGCTACATACAAAAATGTTATAAAACTGTCCTTGGTTTTACAATGATAAATGAAAAACATAAAAATTCTTCAATCGAACAAGGCATGCAAGGATTTTTTTCATGTCATTTTTTTTGTTTTTGTTAAACAGTGAGAGCAAAATAACCTACTGAAATACAAAGAGAGAAGCTGAATGAGCAAGCCACTGATGGAGAAGGGGAGCTTTCACAGAACCAGTGTTTTCCCCATCCCATCTCCACCTGATGTTGATCAAAACATACCATTGGTGATTTAGTAAACGAATAAATAAACAAAGGGAAAAATTTAATATGCTTGTGTACATGCACCAGTTACTTTGTGTACAATAAAGGAATGAGGAAGGGGAAATGAAATAAAGAGAAAACTATACTGTAGTTGTCAGGAGGTGGTGGAATCAAACTGTGGTTTTCTAATCGAGAATGGATTCTTGGTCGGCTGGAAGAGAGTTCTGGAGGAAAGGAGCAGGCTCCCTTAGAAGATGCCTCCTGTCTGCTGCTGGAACACATCAATTGTATCTTCATCCTCCATTTCCAACTGTGCAGGTGTGTCTGTTTCATTGATTGGCTGTCTGTCGAATCAAATCAGATCTGACTCATTGACAAACCCTGTTCACAATAGGCTTCCATTAGCTTACTAAGTGGGTGTGCCTCTGAATCTTAAACTGCACCACAGAACCATCCTGCCCTACCACCTTCAAGTTAATCTGATCATTGTTCTCAGTCTTGACTCCTCCCTTGAGTTTTTTGTTGGCCAGGGTGAATGCTGAAGTCTTCTCAAAAGAGGTACCAGGTCCGCACCAAACGAGCACACAGGCAGCTGCAGGAACAGCAGGAGGAGGTGGCAGTGGTGGAGGAGGGAGAGCCATCTTTTGTATTATTAAAGCTATGGTTATATATTATTTTCATTAGCCAACCATCCCATGACAATGGATCATGTAGAAGAACGTTAAGAAAAGATAGTGAGGATTTTTTATGGTATGGTTTTACTTCAATGACAGCAGGAACTGAGAAACTACAATGTCTTACTTGTTGTGAAGTTCTATTAGTTGAATCTATGAAGCTGAACAAACTAATATGCCATTTTGATAGCAAATATCCGAGCTTTGCTGGCAAGGATACCAACTATTTTAAAAGCAAAGCTGATGATAAACTCAAGAAAGCCAGACTTGACACTGGTGGCAAGTACCACAAACAAAACGTAGTAGTCATTGAAGTTTCATATTTGGTGGCACTCAGAATCACCAGCGCTATGAAACCCTACACCATTGCTGAGGATTCACTGTTGCCAGGGGCCAGTAAATTGTTCGAGTTATGATCAGAGATGAATTTGTTACAAAATTGAGCGCAATTTTCTTATCAAATGACACTGCCTGCAGAAGAATAGCAGACAAGGCTGCTGATATTCTTGATCAGATAATCCAGGAAAGTAAATCTGCTCCACTTCCAATATTTAGCATCCAGCGTGATGAATCTACAGACGTTGCAAACTGTTCACAGTTACTGTTTACCTGAGGCATATTAATGATGGCGACTTTAAATATGAGTTTCTTTTTTTGCAAACCTCTTAAAATGGCAACTACTACACGTGATGTATTTGATAGTTGGTTCATTCTGAAAGAGCATAAGATCTCTTGGGAAAAGGTTTGTGGTGTTTGCAGATGATGCTCCACTATGCTAGGATGTCAATCTGAATTTCAACGTTTGGTACTGAGTCACCGAAAGTCACCGGAACTCACTGTATAACTCCTCAGAAAATATTAGCAACAAATACATGGCCAAAAGAGTTATAAGAAGTAATGAGAAGCATCATAAATTCTGTCAATTTTGTAAAGGCGAGCACTTTAAACAGTCTACTGCTTTCGCAACTGAAGTGAGACGGTTGTCCAGAGGAAAAGTTTTAAAAGGTGTTTTTGAGCATGGTGATGAACTCAAAACGTTTTTTATCAGAAAACATGACCGCAGTTCAAAGCATTTTGCAGCGATAAAAGTGAGATACAGAAAATAGTTTGATTGCCATCTTTGCCATCTTGAATGAGTTACAATTTATTACTGCAAGGACAAAATGCAACATGCCTTGATTTATCTGAAAATATCTGACCATTCCAAAGGAAACATCAGCTTTGGGGGAAAAAATTGGATGAAAATAAAATTTACCAAAAAAATAATAAAAAGAAAATAAAATTTACATGCCTACCCTATCTGTTTTCTTTGAAGAACATGACACTGAACCAGACAAAAGGATTACAATTTCTGTGAAAGAACACTTGCATATGCTTGCAGATGAAATTTCATCGTACTTTCCAAATCTACCCGACACCTCATTTGCACTTGCCAGAAGCCCATTTGCAGTCAAAGTTGAAGATGTTCCTGAGATAGCACAAGAGACGTTTATTGAACTAACAGCGATGCAGCGAGAACTGATTTCTCTACAATGCCAGTTACAAAATTCTGGATCAAGTGTTTGCAGTCAGGTCCTGTTCTGTCTGAGACTGTGTTGCACCTTTTTCTTCCATTTCCAACAACTTATCTTTGTGAAACAGGGTTCTCCAGCTTGTTTGTTATCAAGTCTAAATAAAGAAGTAGATTTGTTGTGGAAGATGATCTTGTGCTCTTGCAAAGACTGTCTGGAGAATTTCTGATCTAGTGAGAAAGAAACTATCTCAACCTTCTGGCTTTTTACGCACACTGTCGCAAAATGTAGCAATGTAGTTCACTATTGTTATATGAAGACTGTTACTCATGCTACACCATGCTTCAAGACAAAATTTCATTTATTTATAATTAGAAATCAGTATTTCACAAGATATAATTACCTATTTTTGTGATTAATCACTATGCTTTAAATATGTTCAATTTGTAAACTAAAAATATATCCTACATATCAGATGTTTACATTATAATTCACAACAGTAGCAAAATTACAGTTATGAAGTAGCAACAAAAATGATTTTAAGATTGGGGATCACCACAACATGAGGAACTCTATTCAAGGGTCGTGGCATTAGGAAGGTTGAGAACCAAGGCTGTAGTAGGACACACTATGACCCCATTTTGTAAATAAAGGAGTGAACACAGAGCAATGAGGTTACTTGCCCAAGATTAGAAAGCAGTGTCAGGAGTTGAAACCAAGTGTTCTGACTCTAATGTTCTATCTTGAAATACTGGTCTAGCACCCTACCTTCAGTGACAAATACTCATCTTATTCTGAATATTTATTCATGCTGACTAGAAAACTACATATCTCCTAAGAATAATGTCGGCTTTTCAACTCCACTGATGAATCACTAATAAATAAAAGAAACTCCTTTTTTTATTGTTTGTCAGTTTTCCCTGTAGCACTAGAATTACTTACTACTACTCCCTTCCAGGAGGGTACCCCAGTGGCAGTTGCTACATTTGTCACTATTAATGGAAAGGTTGGCAATTTGAATCCACTTAGCTACTCTGTAAGAGAAAAATATGGCAGTTGGTTTCCATAAAGATTGATAGTGTATATGGATTATGTGCCAAATAAGACAGTTCAAAACAAAAATAATGTATAGCCTTATAAACCTCTGAGGCAGTTTTAGTCACAATCGACTTGAGAGTAATGAGTTTGGTTTTATACTTCCCATGCCTATCGCAGTAAGTACTAACTGCTTAAAAAACGCTGAAAACTTATTGCTGAAAAGGTGATCAAATCATGGATCAAATGATAGCAACTCAAAAGATTAGCTAGGAATCTTGGAGTAGTAAGCTTATGCTAGTGAGGAATAACTCAGAAAAGTATGGTAAGAATGGTTGCTTAATTCAAAAAGTATGTGTCAATAAATTATATATACAAACTGCTGAGTTAGTAGTTTATATTTACCTCTACACATTCTCACAAACAAAATATAGAAAATTTACAGAAAACAGAGAAATACTAGTAAACATCATTGTAGAAAAAAAAAAGCCAGGATCTCAGTATTTTCCCAAAATCATTAACTTGAAAAAGTGCTAACTTACTTCTTCAGCAGACATGTGAAATCGTAAAGCATTAGGCAACACACTGCCATATTCCCACCTAAGTGCACGAATCTGCAGTAACCGGTCATACCTAGGACATTGAGAGAGTATTAGCATACAAACAAGCAGGAAATCAGACATTGTTCTATCAGTAAGACTCAAGGATCTTATCAACTAAACTGTCATTTGTGGATTTTTTTTTTTTTAAGATTCTGATGCAAATAGATCTACTCTAAGAAGACATCTTTGGGAGTACCAGAAATCGGGAATAGGAACTGGGCTGATGCCCCTAGCACTGTTCATTGTCGTAACTGTGATGGTGACACAGCAGTAATGTGGAAAAAGATCAGAAAGGCCCTTATTTCTTAGAGATGTATCCTAAAGTATATAGTGGTAAAATGTTATCTGATGTTTAGTACTTAGTTTTAAGTAGCCTAACATACATATGTCATAAATTATGGAAAATGTATTGTTAAATTTATAAGACAACTCCAGGAACTTCACTATATTATTCTCTCTGCTTTCAAGAATAGTGCAATCTTTTACAATACAAATTTTAAACTGGAAAAACGAAATTAAAATGCTTACATTAAATCAAACTTAAAAGAAATAACTCACTGCCACATGGAGTTGTTTGACTCATACTGACACTGTAAGGACAGGATAGAAGCGCACCAGTGAGTTTCTGAGATTGTAACTCTTTTTTAAGAGTAGAAAGCCTCATCTTTTCCCCGCAGAACAGCTGGTGGTTTTGAAATGCTGTTTCTGGTTAACAGTCCAGCGCATAAACACTGAAAACACTCTCACTTCCATCAAGCCAATGCTGACTCATAGCAAACCCCTGTGGGTTTCCGAGATTGTAATTATTTACAGGAATAGAAACATGGCCTTTTCCCCTCGGAACTACTAGTGGTTTTGAATTGTGGACCATGTAGATCACAGCCCAACAAGTAACCATGCTACCAGGGCTCCATGCATAACCACAGAGATAAATAAATCTGAGATCTGTTGCTATCAACCAGAAACTTAATTGAGAAACCCCATGGAAAACTCTTCTTTGTTTCCTGCTACTACAAGTAAAATCACAGCAGCTTACAAGTACGCAATAGTGCAGCGTCGATTTCTTAACAAAGAACAGTGCCGAAATTTGATGGTTGGTATCAAATTGCTTCTTCCGTCTGATTTTGCTTCATTACTAGGAAGAGAATTAAAGAGAAAATGGATAAATACACTGCAGAACAACAAAAATTTTTAAGTTTTATTGACATGTAACAATTCACATCAAACAATTCAATAGTTATTAAGAATTGTATAAAAAACTGTACAATTACCACTACAATCAATTTTAGAACATTTTCTTATTTCTTGTACTCATTGTTATTAGCTTCCTCTTTCCCACCAACCACCCCTACAATCCCCACAAGAAACCATTAAATCCAGTTCCTGGCACTACAGAACCAAAAAATTAACTTTTCCATGATATTTTTCAAAGGACTGATACACGTACACATTTTTACCTATTTGTACGTAACAGTTTACCTAAGCAAATTGTGCTGCTTCTACTTCAGAACTTTTATTTACACATTACAAGATTAAAGTAAGAAAAAGCCAAGTTAACTAACTTGTCAATGCAATGATACTATAATAATTTAATCTCCTTTAACCATTTGGTATTGTACAGTTTTGCACACTGATTGCTTTCTATTATTTCAAAAGACAAGTGTCCTATTTGTTCACTGAGGTAAGAGAAAACCTGACATCATGGCCCGAAGAAGGTGGTCTTACATGATGTTTCTATTGTATGAGCACTCCGCTTCTAGGAGCACTTCCGAATCCTCACCACACTACTGTAGCTGGACATGGAGTCAGCAGTTTATTCATTCAACAAATATTTGCTATTTCCCCATCTATATTTTTTACTATACTTTAGGGTTTTTTCATATACAGAGGAAGTAGTTTCACCCTATAAAATGCACATCTTCTTAGACACTTGATATGGATCACATTTTAAAACCAGAAGAACAAAAGGAGTAAGTATCTACTTTAGCATTTTAAAGCAATTAGATGAATATAAAAAGGGTCCACCATGCTTTGTTCCACATAATGCACTAGGCCCTGAAAACAGGAAAAATGCACACCCTGTGCTGTTAGGTTTTTCTATCTGCTGTCACTCTATGGGTACCAGATTATGGTCTACATTGTACAAACTAAGCACAAATACACCTAATACCAAGTACTTAAAAACATACATCAAATGTCCTAAAAAAAATCACATTTATAGGTGGGAAAATAAAAAGATTTCTTTTGATATATAATTTAACCAGACATTGCTTACAGTGATTGTTTTCTCAGAAGGACATCAGGAAGATGGGGGACAAATTTTTAAAACAAGAATTTACAAGTGTTATGAATACAAGAAAGTAGTTCAAAGTGGAACACATCCTGGCCCACCAAGCCCTGAGGACGATATTTCCACTCAGAGAAGTCAAAGCACAGAGAGGACCATATGGCCAGTCCACTATGAGACACGATGTACCTCACTGACCCATAGTGCTACCAGGGGACAACACTGGAAACACAGTGTGGGAACTGTGCCCAATCTGACCCCATCACACTGAGGCAAAACACTAAGAGCCATGGAACAGAACAGCAAAGGAAGCAGAGCAAAGAAGTCTTGAGGGAGTACAAAAAATAGACTTTGGGGCCAGAGTGTGCCACCCCATCAGACTCAACTGGAAAACACTCCTAAAGGTCAACAAACAGACCTTGAACTATTTACAGGCTTTTCTTTTTTTTTTTTTTTTTGTCTTTTTTTGGTTTTCTTTTGTTGCTTCGTTTTGCTCTGTCTTGTTTTTTGTGCATATTATTATCTCTGCAATTCTATCTAGAAAAAATAGGCGGGATAAACAATCTGAAGGAGAAAACAACGGACTGCTGGTTCTGGGGAGATATGGGAGCAGGGGAGGCGGGGGTGGGGGGAAAGGAAGTGGGTGTTAACAAACCTAGGGACAAGGGAACAATAAGTGATTCAAAATCAATGGCCAGGAGGGTGCAGGAGGCCTGGTAGGGCTTGATCAAGAGCAGTATAACCTAGAGGAATTACTGAAATCCAAATGAAGACTGAGCATGATAGTGGGACAAGAAGAAAGCAAAAGGAAATAGAGGAAAGAATTAGGAGTCAAAGAGTATTTAAAGGTCTAAATACAGGTGTGTACATGCCAATATTTATATATGATGATGGAGAAGTAGATCTAATGTGCATGTATTTATAGGTTTAGTATTAAAGGACATTGGGACTCTACTCAAATACTCCCTCAATGCAAGAACACTTTGTTCTATTAAATTGGCATTCCATGATGCTCACCTTCCCTACATGATTGCTGAAGACAAAACAGGTGCATAAGCAAATGTGAAAAAGAAAGCTGATGGTACCAGCTATCAAAAGATATGGCCTCTGGGATCTTAAAGGCTTGAAGATAGAGACCCACATGGATGAAGCACACTAACCTGTGTGATCACGAGGTATCTATAGGAACAGGTACCAGTCATCAAAGAACAAAAAAAATCATCATTGTGAATGAGGGGGAGTGCGGAGTGGAGACTCAAAGTCCATCTGTAGGCAAGTAGACATCCCTTTACAGCAGGGTCACAGGGAGGAGACGAGCCAGTCAGTGTGCAGTATAACACTGATGAAACACGCAACTTTCCTCTAGTTCTTTAATGCTTCCTCCCCCAATTATCATGATCTCAATTCTACCTTACAAATCCGGGTAGACCAGAGGCTGTACACTGATACAGATAAGAGCCGGAAACACAGGGAATCCAGGGCAGATAAACCCTTCAGGATCAATGAGTGCAGCAATACCAGGAGGGTAAGGGGAAGGTGGGGGAGAAAAGAGGAACCAATGATCCACATATAACCCCCTCCCTGGGGGTGGAAAACAGAAAAGTGGGTGAAGGGAGATATTGGACAGTGTAAGAGATGAAAAAAATTTTATAAATTATCAAAGTTTTGTGAGGTAGGGAGGGAGGGAGAAGAAGGGTAAAAAATGAGCGGATACCAAAGACTCAAGAAGAAAGAAAATGTTTTGAGAATGATGATGGCAACAAATGTGCTTGACATAATAGATGGATTTATGGATTGTGCAAAGAGTTAGTTATACAAGCCCCCAATAAAATGATTTAATAAAATAAATAAACCTAACCAAACTCACTACCAAAAAAAAAATTTTCCTGTATCCATTGCTGGTAGGAATGTAAAATGGTATCGCTAATGTAGGTAGTAGTGTCGCAGCTCAACAAAAATCTGATCTACTACACCCAGATTTGAAAAGACATGCAAACAAACTTGTACACCAACATTCCTTGCTATACTATTTGCAATGGGTGAAGATAAGAACCACCTAATGCCCATGAATAGGAAAATGTGATATATATGTGTACACACTACTGCTGCTGCTGATGTTGTTACTCAGCCAATCGGAGAAATGAAGAATTGGCACAATCTACAATATGGATGGGACTCGATGTCATTAAACTAGTGAAAGAAGTCAACCACAGCACGGGACTTGGTTTCAATCTCTTGCCACCAAGAACAGTGGCCCAGAACTACCAGTCTGTTTTAATGCTTCTTTGCTTTTTATGGCAGGTGTGGCTCTGCTGTTGTAAATATTATTGGAACGTTTGCCCTATCACCAACTCCTGTTGTTTCTGTAAATAGTTCTCAGTCACTTAAAGGTTTAATTTACACAAGTCAACAATTCATGTATTGCAGTTCACAGCTGGCCCATACTTGTATAATTTCCCTTTCTCGACAATGTTCTAAATTCTGTAACATTGGCTAAACTAATGACACCATCAAAGTGTACCGGCTACACATTAGACTCCTAAGTGAAACATCAGCAGTTTAAAGTCACCAGCCAAGTCTGTGGGGGAAGGATGAGGCTTTTTACTCCTGTGATGATGTGCAGGCTGGGAGACTCACAGGACAGTTCTACCCTGCCCTATAAAGTTGTCATGAGTCAGCAAGGGGATGATAATTGATAATGTTCTGTAACATAAAATGACAATGATGTCTCTTAGGTGAACCAGAGTCATTTATAAACCATGAGTGGATTTTAGGCTTGTACTTAATTCTAGTCCCAATCTAAGAACAGCTAGTTCTTATGACATGGTCCTGCTTGGTGGTTGCCCTCATGAAGAAATCACTGAAGATATGAGTCTACAGCAAAATGTGGTGAAGAACCTAGATGGTGCCCAGCTATTAGAAAAAATAGTGTTGGGGATTTTAAAGGTTTGTTTTCAAACAAGCAGCCATCTAAGTGGGGTGTCACATGGAAGGAGCCCATCAGCCTGTGTGAACATAATCCAAATCTAAAGGCTGGAATGATATCAAAGCTTAAATTGTGAACAATTGGTTTGTAGAAGGCTATGGTTGTCAGTGGAAGCCCAAAATCCATTTAGAGGGTCCACAAAGAGATCAAGCCTCTTGTGAATTCCCTCTCGTTATAGCTGAGGGATGTGAAGAGCTCTATTATCAGACACTGTAAATCAATATGTCAGACATAGATCAAAATGCAGTATATCTTATTTGATTTTCCTTTGGACCCATTTTAAAGCTGTTTCAATTTAAAAAAAAAGTGAAGGGAAAATACTCATGAAGCAAACCCTTGGAGCCTCACTGTGACCATGGACGAGGGGTGGAGGGCCTCGCTAGCATGCAGAGCGCAGTGGATTCCTGCGGATGCGGTTAGGTTCAAACTCAGCACCCCACCATTTGCTCTCCCTTATGAGCCATCTAAATGTGTTCTAGTTCTTAAGATACTTGTAGCTTTCTTTTGACTGAGGTTTTTGTTTTACTTTCATAGTCTTGTTAGTGTTGTTTTTATTGTTTTCACTGTTTTTCTGTATATAAAATCCAAGATAGGTGAATCAGAGGCAGTAACTGGATTCATGGTTCCTTGGGGCAGGGCAGGGGAGGTGGGGAGGAAATGGGGAGCTAATAACAATGAGTCCAAGAATGAAGAAAATATCTAAACCTGATTATGGTGATGATTCTACAACGATATGTGAATTATATACCAATAAACTGTTAAAAAGTCCATCGCAAATTATATAATTAAATGGTTCAATCATATTAAGAAGAGTTGTACAATCATTACCACAATCGAATTTAGAACATTTTCTTCCTTCTTGTACTCACTGCTATTATTGTACTCACTTCCTTCAAACCGCCCCAGCCACAACTCAGGAACCATTAATCAAGATATTGTCTCAATAGATATACCTACCCTAGATTTCATATACACTAAAACATTTAAAAACAGAAAAAAACCTACTAAAAATAACAAAGTAAAACAAAAGTATCCCAACTGAAAAGATAGAAAATATAAAAAACTAAAATCAATTTAAAATGGGTCAAAAAGGAGATCAATGGCTATGGTGCTAAATTTTAAAGGAATTGCATCTGCAATAATCCACTTTCCAATGCACTCTGCATAACAGCAAGGCTAACCACAACACTTGTCTATGCTCAGAGAGGACTCACAGAGCTTTATCCATACGTATTTCCCCTGCACTTTGTTTTTACTGAAGTAAAATGGGTCAAAACAGAGGTCAAATGATATCATGCTTTATTGTAATCATCTCTATAACACTCTCTGTCTGATAGCAAGACTACTGACATCCTTCAACTGAGTCAGAGAGGATTCACCGGAATCTTAAACCACTTGTGTGGAACTTGCAAATGATTTTGGATTTCCACTGTCATCCATATCCTTCTGCAAATCAGGTGTTCACAATTTAAGCTCTAATACTATTCCCTCCTTCATATTTGAGTTTTAATTATTCACACTCCTCTGGTCACAAAGGCTGATGTGCTTCTTCCATGTGGACTTAGGTGACATTTCACTCAGAAGGCTGCTTGTTGAAAAATAAGACCCCCATGCGCCATTCTTTCTAAAAATCATACCATCTAAATTTCTTTACTACACTTTGCTATAGCATCCATATCTTCAGTGAGCATCAAAAAGGGCCAAGTCACAAGAACTAATTCTCATATTGGGCTAGAATTAAATGCAAGTCTAAATCCCATTCATGTTATCTATGGTTTACGTACATCTCTGGTTAATCTTAAGAGACATCATTGTAATTTTATATTAGAGAACATTATCAATCACCCCCAGGGGCACATGGCAATTCTATTGATAGTGTGAACTTTTTGATTAAAGAATCTATAAACGAATGCTGATCAAAAGGGAAAAATTCAAAATTGAATTTCAAATTACCAAGAACTCTAGACTTTCTAGAGCCACGTAAACTGGAAAAACCCAAGTCCTAAAATAATCCTTAAACCAAAAATATCCTCCAAAGTGGGTCACTCCACAAAGAGGTGGGATATGGGATAAGACCATCCACCTGAGGGTCTACACCAAGACAAGGCTGGGGCAAATCCCCACAGAAATGAAAGAACCTTGCCAGGAAATCAAGTTTAGGCCAGGGGAGAGGAACATCACTGATAGTTCTGTTGGCGAGCATGGTAGGTGATTGGGGAGAAATATCCTCACATTGGGAAGGGGTGCTAAACAATGATTGTAGGGAACCTATAGGGACAGATTTTATGTTCCTGGGTAAACACTACAAATATGTCTCTAGCCAAAGCTCAATAAAACATGCCATGGACTAAACACCAAGATGTCACTGGATGCTGACCTTGTGGTACGGTAAACCTTGTGGTCAGCATGGCATCACTCGGGCTACACAAGCGCTTAACACAGAGGCCCAGCAGAATGAACTGAGCCTGGCCTCAAAGGTGCCTGTACCCTTGGACTGAGGACTGGGGTGCTTAGATAGAAGAGGAAGCAGAGTGGCTGCCCTGGACCTGTGGAAGTGATGGTCATTGGACCTTGGGGGGAACCCCATTTGGTTGGAGTCCATCAAAAGGGACTCAGAATCACCATATATTTAGTACCTTGATGCTCCCCTCTCAGTGATATGACTGGCTTTGATCTGTTGGGCAGGGATTTAAACTTGGAAGAATTGATCCAGGATGTTTCCCCTGGCATCGATCCCCCCTGCTTAGGGTAAACAGAATTCAACTGAATATGAGATCTAACTGTGTGGAGCAACAACTCATGGGTTTCGGCTCAAGTTAGAACTGTACTTGCAGACTCCTCAAACCTACAGCAGAATGATGTGTCATCGGAAAACTTGATGGTGTTGCCAGTGCAATCATCTTATACTCCAGGGGGAATGATTGACAATGTGTTACTTTTCTGTTTCTATGGGTTTTTTCCCTGCCTTTCATTTGCTTGTTTTGTTTGTGTTTCTCTTTAGTTGTCTGCTAGTTGTTTTGCTGCTGTTGGTGGGGTAGTTGGTCTTACAGGGTATTAATTTGTCATAGTATGGCTGTCAAAGTAAACCCGAGCTATGCATATCCCAGGGACAAGCAGATGGATTCTGGCCCCAATTTAACTTTAGTCCCAATCCAAAGACAGTTAGTTTGGATAACATGGCCTTGCCCACCTCATGTAATGATCACTGAAGATAAGGGTGCTATAGCTAAGTGTGGTGAAGAAAACAAATGGTGCTCACTATCAATCGGAATAGTGTGTGGAGTCTTAAATTCAAACAAGTAGTCATCTAAACGAGGAGTGAACTATGTCCACAAAGAAGAAGCACACCAGCTTGCGTGACCCAAAGGCACGCAAAACAAAATTCAAAAATGACAAAGGGAAAAGTATCAGAGCCCAAATTTCGAAGACCCAATTTATAGAATGCTATAGAAGATAGGGGGGCCCCAAACCCATCTGCAGAGTATCTAGTCAGATTAAGCCACCAGCAGATCCCCTCTAGTCACAGGAAAGTGTCTCGAACAGCTTTTCTATCAGATAGAGATCATTGTAAGTGTGATTATGCTGGAATGAACTGGATACATGGTCAGATGACCTCCCTTCTAACCTGAACTTGTTCTTGGTCAGTGGTTTTCAACCTTCCTAATATACATTTACTACAGTCCCTCATATTGTGGTGACCCCCCCAACCATAAAATTATTTTTGTTGCTACTTCATAACTGTAATTTTGCTACTGTTATGAATCGTCATGTAAAACCTGATAAGCAGGAAGTATTTTCATTGTTACAATTTGAACACAATTAAAGCAGAGTGATTAATCACAAAAACATTTTCTATTGTGAAAGACTAATTTCTAACTACAAATGAAATTAATTTTGTTGTAAAGCATAGTGTAGCATGGGTAACAGTTTTCACGCCAGTTACTCGTATGTGGGCATATCTGCATATGGGCAGCCCTGCCTAGAGACAGCTAGAGGAACAGTGTCTTGGTTCCTAAGACCATTGGAAATGTGTTTTCAGGTCTTAGGTGACTCCTGTGAAAGGATTGTTTGACCGCCAACGGGTCGTAACCAACAGGTTGACAACTGCTGTTTAGGTGAGAGCATTTCTTGCTTGTTCTAAGACAAGGTGGTCTTTTCTTTCTTACTCATTATTTGTAATTTTATCTCTAAAGAATTGATTGTGTTAATGATTATGTAAGTCTTCTTGATATGACTGAACTATTGAATTGTGTGATATATGTGGATTAAGTACCAATAAAACTGTTTTAAAAAAGGCTCAGAAACCCACACAGGCAGTCTATCCTGTCCCATAGAGTCACTATGAGTCGGCATTGACTCAATGGCAGTGAGCTTGGTTTGTTTTTTGACCAAATCACAGGGCACTATTACTTTGTCTTACAGCTCAAATTCTTCACTGTGCCAAATCCCAGGCTGAACTTTTACTATCTGTAAATCTAGAAACCTTTTGAGCTTTCTGCAGCACTAGTTCTGTATAAACTCCACTCCAACTATGAATAATCTCTACTGCGCCGATACTCAAACCAAACTCTGCCAGTGAGTTGATTTCCACCCAAAGCAGTTCTGCCCATAGGACAGGGTAGAACTGCCCCTCTGGATTTTTAAGACTGTCACTTTATAGGAGTAGAAAGCTTCATCTTTCCTCCTCAGAGTAGCTGATGGTTCCAAACAGCTGATCTTGCAGTCAGCAGCCCAACATGTAGCTATCATGTTGTCTATTGTCTATACTGCCTACTATATATTGTCTATTCTCTTTACTCAATGCATTAAAACATCTATTAATTTTTTTAAAAAGTAAAATGTATGTATTCCACTTTGTTAGTGCTTTTATTCACTTGTATCTCAATTTGGGTCTATCCTAATTCCGTCATATCAATCAACCAACAAATATGCATTAAAGCACCCAAAATGCAGATATAACAATAAGCAATATTAAGTCCTTTAGAGCTGGGCTAAATTATATAGTTAGAATATAATCAGGTGCACAGAGATTAAAAAAACCCCAAATATGATGCAAAATCAACTAGCTAATATTATTTCTAATTAATTCTTAACTCTGATAACTTAAAAAAAATCTTATGAAAACTTACACATCGGATTGGTTTTGTTCATATAAAGCCTTCATCTCCTCCAGAATTTGTCTGAGTCCATCCTCCTGGAATATATAAACTGCTTTTGATATATATCCATGGATTCCCCAATGCATTCAATTAATCCCCTAAATCTATCTGTACTACATTTATCCTCAATTTATATATATAATTTATTTAAAATCCATAGCCATTGCATAAATTCTGGCTATTTATGTACCTATATCAAAAATAAAGGCTTAATCGAGCATGAAAGTACACATTTTCACTGCAAAAACAACAAATACAAGTTTTAAAATTTTTCCCCCAAAGACACAGTTTTGGTTTGTATTGCAAGAAAAGAAAAGCCAAAGGAATTTTTCCTACCATCTACCTTAAGATAGAAATTTTTCACTTAGACAAATAAAATGTTTTAATTCTAAAATTCATAAATGTTAATAAGATAGTTGACCATTTGAAAAGAAGTGACATCACATATTCTTTCAGCCAAAATACAGTCTTGGGTTCAACCAACCCTGTAGCCAATTATATGTTGAAAATATCTGATGATGATGAATAGCCTTGTTTACTCTTGATGTCATTTATTACCCATTTCATCTCCACAATTCTAAAAGTTACAAGTCCTGCTAGTCTTCAATCACTTAAAAAACTCATTTATCAATATCTGTAGAATTGAGTTTCAATCATCCACATTTCTCACCACTAGCTCATCTCTCTGCCTCCATTAGTTCTTCTCTTCTGATGCATTTTCCATATTGCCAATAACCAAAACCACTTCCATTAAGTACATTTTGATTAAATGACCCTATAGGACGGAGAAAATTGCTCCCTATGGTTTACACAGCTGTAAATCTTTACAGAAGCGGCTATCTTTCTCCCTTAGAATGGCTGGTGTGTTTGAATTGCTGACCATTAGGCTAGCAGCCCAATGCATAACTCCAGGCCTCATTTTACTGCCAATAAGTACTCCAAAATATAAAAACACCCCGCCACACCCCTACCTGAAAACCTCTACCTGATTCCAAATGCCTGTGGAATAATGCCGAAGTTTTTCTAATCCTAGAACCCACCATTGACATCTCCATACATAACCTTTCCAGTTGTGATCATGAGTCTTAAGCCATTGTTTATCACCTGCCTGTGTGAGGGCTAATACTTCATACAAGGCTCGAACACCCACTCCCAACCCCCCAGTAGCATTTCTCTTTATGCTCCCATCTACGCAACACCAGTTTCACTTACCACATTGCATTCTATTCACTTGTGTTTCTTGGTCCTCTCACTGACATCTATCTAGTTGGTGCCCTATGATTGTTTACTACGATGCTTAAACGTACAGGCTCTTGAGCCAGACTTCCAGGGTTCAAGCTCTAGCTCTGCTCTTTACTGGCTATATCACCACTGACAAATCTCCTAACTTCAATTCTCCACTCACATGTTTGAGGTGGGGGGAGACAGCTCAGATCTCACACAATTATGAGGAGAGACAATTGCAAGCTAAGTGCTGAACATCATTCCTACTTCCATGTTATTGTAGTGGACAAATAATCATAATAGTAACAATACGACTGTTAGCACTATTATTATTTCTTGTACAAACAGCATACAGGGACTCAGCCCTGGGTGTGTCAGGTACAGTTCCTCACTACACCAAGAGCTCTGTACCATCATCATGCCCATTTTTGTTGGTGAGAACACTGGACGCACAGAAAGCCTGAGTCCACAGTGATCGAACAGAGTATGAATCTCAGTCTGGCACCAGAGGCCTACTTCATCATCACATTTTGCTCACTGAGTGCGTGCGCGCACACTAACGCGCATAAAACGCTAGATCCAATAAAAACGACTGGTTCTGTGGGTTTCTGAGGCTGTCAATCTTTAAAAGTACAGAAAGCTTCCAGCTTTCTTCGGCAGAATGGAGGTGGATTCGAATTTACTTTAGTTCGTATTGGCTAAGCAAAGGAAAAGCAACAAAGCTAAAAATGAAGCAAAACGGAAGGAAGTAGACTTTGAGGAAGCGCAATTGCTGAGTTGTACAGTAACTTCCTTCTTTCTCCCACAGTAACCTTTTGTTATGCTGTTACTTTCCCTTCGGGAACTTGGCTCACACCCTCAGGGGAATCTGAAGCAAACCGCGAAAAGAGCAGCCCAGGGGAGATCCCGCTCACCCTCCAGCCCCTTTCAGCCAAGCTCCCCGGACCTCCATCCCGCCCTCTGCCGTCCAGCCCGTCATATTAAAGGCGGGCAGCTGCCCTTCTGGCGTGTGGTGCAGTTCGCGGACCACCTCCGTCGCCTTTTCACAGAACATGGCGGGTAGACCTGGTACCGGGACCTCCTTGTCGGCCGCCCACTTGACCGAAGAGTCTGCGGGCTCCCTGCAGCCTAGTTCGCGCCGCGCTTATTAGCGCAGGTCTAGGAAATCGCCTGCGCTTTGGCGGTAAAAATCCCCAACCAATGGGAAGGCAAGGACGCAGGTTGCGTGGCTACGGTGGTTGCAAAGGGACAATTCCATACGCGGTAGAGAAATATGACCGGAAGTGGGGAGGCGGTGACCGGTGCCTTCTTCTGGTGGAACGCGGCCCTCCGGAAAGAGTCCTTGGGGTTCCATTTGACTTTATCCATGAGGTGAGACGAATTTTCCAATACTAATCTGAGCACATAGTTTAGGGAGCAGCATAGCTTGGAATAGATGTACCACCCACACCCCCCGAAACTTCCTCTTTTCCCTTTTTTAAAAATAAAAATCATTCTATTGAGGGCTCATATAACTATCCATATGTACATACATTGTGTCACGCTCATTTGTACATTTTTGATATCATTCTCAAAACATTTGCTTTCTCCTTACTCCCTTTATATCAGCTCCTCACTTTTTCCCCTGCTTCATGGAACCTTGATCATTTATCAATTATTTTGTCATGTCTTACAGTGCCCACATCTCCCTTCATCCACTTTTCTGTTGTGCAACTCCATGGAGGGGGTTATATGTAAATCCTTGTAATCAGTCGCCCCCCTTTTTTTTTAAATCATTTTATTGGGGGCTTGTACAACCCTTATCACAATCAATACATCATTCCATTGTGTTTAGGACATTTGTGCATTTGTTGACCTCATCATTCTCAACACATTTCCTTTCTAATTGAGCCCTTGGTATCAGCTCCTCCTTTTTCTATCTCCCTCCCTACCCCCTCCCTCCTAAACCCTTGTTAATATTGATAGGTTTAGAATTAAGGTAGCAGATGGACATTGGACCTCCACTTCTTTTCTCCCTCAATTGCAAGAACACTTTGTTCTATTGAACTGGCATGCCGTGATGCTCACCTTATGAATTAAGGACATCAGGTATAATGAATAACTATACAGACAACTTACAACAAAGATACAAGAGATCTAGTAAAACTAGGTAATCTTGGAACCTTGAGCTTCAGAAGAAATTATAGAAAAGTGGACTAAAAACTAACTAGAAGATGAAGGGAAACAAAAGTGGTGCAAGAACAGACAGGTGAATTGTCAGCTAGCCTGACGCATTCCATCCAGACAGAAGCCTGGCACATTGGTAGCTGGCACTAAGAAAGGATCCTCACTTGTTTCCCACACCCTCCTGATATCACAAATGCCAGCCCCTACCTTCACCCATACACCAGACAGAGATATCCTTGTAAGTCCATTTCTGCTTGAAGACAAAGCTATGCCCTCATGGTTTAACATCCCCATGCCTAGAGATGGATTATCACCCCCATGCCCAGAAATGCTTGAGATTCTCCTCAAAGCACTAGCAAAAAATACAATGCTGGATCCCTCGCTGCTCTTGGACACGTGGAAAGTTCCCCCATGATTAGCCATTCTGACCCAGCTGCTTCTCTACCAGAAAGAATCCCCTCAGCTATCACCTAAGCTGTAAAAACGCCCTACTGGATCAGGTGCGTGGACCACAGAAAACAGATAGGCCTGCCAAGCTCCATCTGGAATCAATATTCAACCCCCTAGAGGCTGTGACCTATACAAAAAGGTCCTCACCCCAAGTTTTCTCTTTGTTTTTCCTTTTCCTTCACTTCCTTTTATTTATTTTAATCACTTCTGCACTCTGCTTTCTTCTTTATTTCTGCTTCTACTTCTATTCTTTCCATTTTAATTTACTTTTCCAGTTCCCTTCCTTTCCTTTTTTATGTTTTGATTAGCTTCTCTTTTATTTTTCTCTACCTTGGTTTTTGACACACACACACACACACACACACACACACACACACACACACTTCTAGTTATTAAATTCCTTTCACTTGCTCTTGTTTGTCCGCTGTCTCTTGCTGGTTTCTTTTTCAAAAATTATTTCTTCGTTGGCAATTTTTTTTGTCCCTTCCTGTTCTACCTGACAGTGGACAGCAATCGCAGGCCTAGCCACCTCTATGACTGTAGTCATACCTATACAGTGACAGACACTACATACTCCTGTACCACCTGATCATCTTTACGTAAGTGAGACCACCAAACAAACCATTGCTAACTGTGCTATAATAACAACAAACAGTACTACACACATTCTCAAATTATCCTTTACAACAACCAGTAGATAGGTGGAGTGTCTGCAGTCTCAAGATACTAAGATCAATTAAACACAAAAACACTAATACTACAACATCTCAGTGGCAAAGACAATTTAAGTTTATATGAAGAAACAAGACAGAACAGCTGAAGCACATGACCAATATAGAGCTAGAAGACCTTTTTTCAGGAAGAAAAGGCATTGAAATTACCTGATAAACTATTAAAAATTATACTTTTATACTATCAATGAACCGGGAGAAAGGAAAGATTGCGAAGCTAAAGAAAAACTGAACACACACACACACACTAGAGTAATTCAGGAAAGCACTAAAATAACACATCAATTGAAACTAGAAACCGTACACCACAGCAAAGAGAAATTCAGAAGATTAATACTAAGATGAGAGAAACAGATAACGCATTAGAAGAGCAAAGGACTTTGCGAGTAGAAGGAGGCAGGGGAAGGGAGTGGTAAGCAAACAACGCCAAAGACGGGAATAACTAAGGAATTAAAATCAACAATGAGGAGGACATAGAGATCCTGGTGGTGTTGGGGTAACAGCAGTTTAGCTGAGAAGAACTACTAAGGTGGAAGAAGGGTGAGTGTGATGGTGAGGTAGAAGAAAGGTAAAAAGAAACAGGAAAGATCTAGGAAGCAAAGCTATAGATAGAGGTATAAGCATAAGTGTGTACCTATGTAAATACATTAATTCATAAAAATAGAGGTATTGGTCTATGTACATCATATATGGCAAGACATTGATGTAGTAGATGGACGTTAGGTCTCTGCTCAGGGCCTGCCTTCAATACAAGAATACTTTGTTCTAAGAACCTGGCATGTTGTGATGCTCACCCTCCTGGCATGATCGGTGAAGACAA
This sequence comes from Tenrec ecaudatus, assembly GCF_050624435.1. Taxonomy (NCBI): domain Eukaryota; kingdom Metazoa; phylum Chordata; class Mammalia; order Afrosoricida; family Tenrecidae; genus Tenrec; species Tenrec ecaudatus. The sequence continues at coordinate 172,275 of NW_027459058.1, read as the reverse complement.
AATGGGTGCACAAGCAAATGTGGTAAAGAAAGCTGATGGATTGCCTGCAACAATGATGCAAAAATAGAGCGATACTGGGGATGGTTCAGGACTGGATGGGGTGTGCTCTCTTGTCTAGAGGGTCACTGTGAGGTGGAGCTGGTTCGACAGCACCCGACCACAACAACAACAGAAAACTAAGACTGGCTCTGACAAGTGTCAGATGCTGCTCACCCAGGCTTGGACATTAACTTTCCATCGCATTAAATGTAATCGCTTGGTGTCAGAGTTGGAGAAGCTGCTATTCATACTCTAGTGATCAAGTGTTATGTGAGAAAATTACTTGTACATTTACTAGTTTGCTATTCATACCTTATTTCAGTTTAGCTTAATAACCCATTCCCTTGTTTTCTTTATCTCTGGGGAAAATAAGTATCACTAATTGGAGCAGGATATGTGAAAGTACTGCAAAAATAAAACACACCATGCTAATATTAAAAAAAAAAAAGAAAGCTGATGGTACCTCTTCTAGCAAAAGATATAGCATCTGGGATCTAAAAGGCTTGAGGTTAAACAAGCAGCTGTCTAGCTGATAAACAAACCCACATGGAAGAAGCACACCAGCCTGTGTGATCATGAGATGGGATCAGGTAACAGGCATCAGAAGACCCAAAACACAAACACACACACCCCACACCCCACCCCCAAATCCATCTGTAGATAATGGAACATCTCCTTGCAAAAGGGTCACAAGGGATGAGTCAACTAGGATGCAGTATAACACCAATGAATTATACAATATTCCTCTGGTTCCTTGAGGTTCCTCACCCCCCACTACCATGACTCCAGTCCTGCCTTTCACTGAGGGCTAGACCAGAACATGTACACAGATACAGATAAGAGCTCGAGACACACACTGAATCAAGGAATAACAATGGAAGTAGTGATACCAGGAGGGCAGGAGAAAGGTGACTCCAATGATTGACACATAACCACACCCCCACCCCAGGGGGACGATCAACAGAAACCAAGGGTGACGGGAGAGAGTGGTTGGTTAAGATATGAAAATAATAATAATTTATAATTTATCAAGGGGTCAAGGTGGGGTGGGGAGGGAGGGGAAAAAGAGGGACTGATATTTTGACCCTGGCCTCTAAACCCCTGATAAGGCCTGACCGTGGCAGCCTGCTCTCTGCTGGCTCCTCTAAGCCCCATGTCCATCACATGGCTGGTTCATTTTCTGTCAGCGCCCACGTAACTGACATATCTCCCCCACTTGCCTGAAAAGACAGCCAGGAGATCACCTCGCTAGGGTTTGGGATCAACGGTGGCCCTCTCTCCTTTGGGGACTGCCTACACCAGCGGAGCTCTTAACACTGGTCTCACTTCATGCCCTGCCTTGCCCTAGGGGCTAACTGACCCTGGGGCACAGCAAGGCCAGTATCATCACAAGGGCATAAGGACTGCACCTCTTGGCCTCCTAGTACAATCCTGCCCCTTGAGAGTCCCTGGGGTCTAATAGTAAGGGCTCAAATAGAAAGTAAATGTTTAGAAAATAATCTTGGCAACATATGTACAAATATGCTTGATACAATTGATGTATTGATTGTTATAAGAGCTCTAAGAGCCCCTTTATTAGTCTAGGTACTTTGGAGAAGTAAATCTACAGCAACTTGTGTATAAGAGAGAGTTGTATGTAAAGGTTAAGTGCGCATCAAGAAAATATCCCAACCCAGTGCTGCCCAAGCCCACAAGTCCAACATTAACCCATTAGTCCAATAACAGTCCACAAAGTCCTGCTCCATCTCACAAAACAGACACAATGATGTCGACTGCAGAGGAAAGCTGAGTCAATGAATATGTAAGCATCTCAGCGCTGGCAGGGGTCTCCACGTGGGTGCTCCAGCACCCAGGGCTGCATCGGGGTACGTTCATGTGGCTTCTCCCTGGGGATGTCTTGCAGGAAGTCTGTCTTGCAAGCTGAAGCAGGGAACTGCGAAAGCAGTTGCACCCTGGTGTGACCACAAAGCAAGAGACCCGAGAACTAGAAAGGTGAGGCTCACTGAGCCATTTATCCCTCTGCCCTTCAATTAACCCCACATGTGTTTATCGGCCAGGTTGGCACAATAAACTAACTGAGTCCCCAGTAGTATGATCTTTTAATTTTAAAAAAGAGCAAATGGACTAGAATTGAATCAGAGAGAGTTCATCAGTGAGATTAAAGAAAATCTCTCAACCTAATTTGGTAAAGGAATAATTTTTAAAATAGACAAGAAAATCTAGAGAAAATCACAGAATTCTGTGGGACAACATCAAGTACATTATGTGTGATTGGACAAAAAAACAGGAAGAAACAAACAAAACAATCAAAAGAGCAGAGAGAAGGAAACTTCCTTAATATATCATGACATGGTAACAAATGTACTCATGAAGCTAAACAAACCAAAAGCAGGGCTGACTGAAATAAAATAATCATGACATATCATGATGAAAGTTACAAATGACAGGAATCCTGACAGCAATTGAGGAAAAATAAGTTACTTAAAAAGAGGAACTGAAAACAAAAATTGTCTTAGAAAAAGTGCATCCAGAAGGCTCTGTAGCAGAAAATGACGAGACTTGGTTTAATGTACTTTGGACATGTTGTCCAGGGAGACAGACCTTGGAGACGTGTCCCACGCATGATAAAAGTACCGGGTTTTAGAACCGAGGAAAACCTTCAACAAGATGGATTGACACAGTAGCTGCATCACTGGGCTCAAAGATAAGAACAATAGTGAGGACTGCACAGTATGGGGCAGGGTTTTGCTCTATTGTCCATAGGAACACTGAGTTGGAATAAGTCCACAGCACCTTCCAATAACAGCAACAACACCACCATCTATCATACACGAACACACTGAAGCAGGAAAAGTAAACATACATATTGAAAAGAGAAACAAGTCATGCAATTAAAAACTCCCAATACATTCAAAGAAGAGTTGACACCAATTTTATTCAAACCATTGTAGGACATAATAAAAATGGAAAGTCCCCAAATTCATTTTATGAAACTTGTAAAATCATTATACCCAAATCAGACAGAAACATAGCCAGGAAAGAAAATAATACAGCAATATCCCTTATGAACATAAATGTAAAAATATCTCAACAAAACCCTACCTAATAAAGCCAACAATAAATATCTCAGTAAAGTAAATCATCATGACCAACATGAATTCATAACAAGGGTGCAATGATGGTTACATATTAGAAAAACAATCAATGTTATCCACTATATAAACAAAACAACAGGAAAGAACTTTATAACCATATTAGAAAAATTCAAATCCTACAATCCTGAGAAGAAAATGGGACCAACGGTTCCAGGGGATAATAGAAAGGGAGAGCTAGGGAAGGGGGAGGGGAGCCAACAGACCCACGGACAGGGAACAACAAGAGATCTAAAATTGATGGAGAGGAAGGTGTAGAATGCCTGGTGGGGTTAGATCAAGTGCAATGTAGCTGAAAGAGGAATTACTGAGAGCCAAATGAAGGTCAAACATGATAGTGGGACAGGAGGAAAGTAAAGGGAAATAGAGGAGGAAAGGAGGCAAAAGACATTTTTTTTTACATTTTATTAGGGGCTCATACAACTCTTATCACAATCCATACAAATACATACATAAATTGTATAAAGCACACCCCTACATTCTTTGCCCTAATCATTTTCAAAGCATTTGCTCTCCACTTAAGCCCTTTGCATCAGGTCCTCTTTTTTTCCCCCTCCCTCCCCGGTCCCCCCTCCCTCATGAGCCTTTGATAATTTATAGATTGTTATTTTGTCATATCTTTCCCTATCCGGAGGCTCCCTTCCTCCCTTTCTCTGCCGTCCATTTCCCAGGGAGGAGGTCACATGTGGATCCTTGTAATCGGTTCCCCCTTTCCAACCCACTCACCCTCACTCTCCTAGTATCACCCCTCAGACCCCTGGTCCTGAAGGTATCATCCACCCTGGATTCCCTGTGTCTCCAGCTCCCATATGCACCAGTGTACATACAACCTCTGCCCTATCGAGTCCTGCAAGGTAGAATTCGGATCATGGTAGTTGGGGGAAGGAAGTATCCAGGATCTGGGGGAAAGCTGTGTTCTTCATCGGTACCACATCGCACCCTGACTGACCCATCTCCTCTCCTAAACCCCTCTATGAGGGGATCTCCAGTGGTTGACAAATGGGCTCTGGGTCTCCACTCTGCACTTCCCCCTTCATTCACTATGGTATATATATATATATATATATATATATATATATATATATATATATATATATATATATATATATATATATATATTTTGCATGATGCCTTTGGCACCTCGTGATTGCACAGGCTGGTGTGCTTCTTCCATGTGGGCTTTATTGCTTCTGAGCTAGATGGCCGCTTGTTCACCTTCAAGCCTTTAAGACCCCAGACACTATCTCTTTTGATGGCCGGGTACCATCAGCTTTCTTCGCCACATTTGCTTATGCACCCGTTTGTCATTGGTGATCGTATCATGGAGGTGTGCACCCAATGATATGATTTTTTTGTTCTTTGATACCTGATAACTGATCCCTTCAGGACCACGCGATCACACAGGCTGGTGTGTTCTTCCATGTGGGCTTTGTGCCTTCTGAGTTAGATGGCCGCTTGTTTATCTTCAAGCCTTTAAGACCCCAGACACTATCTCGTTTGATAGCCGGGCACCATCAGCTTTCTTCACTACATTTACTTGTTCACGCACTTTGGCTTCAGCAGTTGTGTAGGGAGGGTGAGCATCGTAGAGTGCCAACTTAATAAAAGAAAGTATTCATGCATTGAGGGAGTGCTTGAGTAGAGGTCCAAGGTCCTTCTGCCACCTTAAAACTAAACCTATAAATACAGAAACATAGATCTATTTCCCCATCCTCATATATATATTTGCATGTACATGTCTTTGTCTAGACCTCTATAAATGCCCTTTGACTCCTAGCTCTTTCCTCCATCTCCCTTGACTTTCCTCCTGCCCTACTACCAAGCTCCATCCCCACCTGGGTTACAGCTATACCTCTTCTTTATGTAACCTTACCCTTGATCATTCCCTACCAGGCCTGCCACTCCCTCCTCACTACCATTTTGGGTCCCATGTTGTTCCCTTGTCCCTGGGTTTGTTAACACCACTTCCTTACCCCCCCCACTTCCCCTATCCCAAGCCCCCCCCGGAACTGTCGGTCCATTGTTTTTCCTCCAGATAGTTCATCCAGCCTGTCTTATTTAGACAGACCTGTGGAGACAATAACATGCACGAAAATAAGACAGAGGAAAACAAAGCAACAGTATACAACCAGACAACAAAACAACAACAAATCACTGACAAAGAACAAAACAAAACACATCAAGAAAGAAAACTTGTAGTTAGTTCAAGGATCGTTTGTTGGAGGCAAAAGACATTTATAGAGGTGTAAATATACACACATATATAAAAATATACTTATATAATGATAGGGATATGGGTCTATGTTCATATATTTATGTTTAATATCAAGGTTGCAGATGAATATTGGTTCTCTATTCAAGTCCTCCCGCAACGCAAGAACACTTCCTTCTAATAACCTGGCATTCTGTGATGCTCACCTTCCTGACATGATAGCTAAAGTCAAATGGGTGCATTAGCAAATGTGGTGAAGAAAGCTGATGGTGCCTAGCTATGAAAAGATACAGTGTTTGGGGTCTTAAAGGCTTGAAGTTAAACAAGCGGCCATCTAGCAGGGAAGCAATAAAACCCACATGAAAGAAGCACACAGCCTGTGTGATCACAAGGTGTCAACAGGATCAGGTATCAGATGACCCAAAACAAACCATCATATAGATATGAATTGGGGGGGGGGGGTTTGGAGTGGAGACCCAAGGCCCATTTGTAAACAATTGGACATCTCCTCAGAGAAGGGTCAAGTCAGTCAGGGTGAAGTTTAGCATCAACAAAATACACACTACTCTAGCTCTTTAATTGACCTTGGCACCCCACTATCCTGACCCCAGTTCTAGCTTACAAATCTGGCTTGACAGGAACATGTACCCTAGTACATATCAGAGCTCTTGGTACACGGAATCCAGGACAGATAAATCCCTCAGGAACAGTAATGGGAGTAGCAATACCATGAGGGGAAGGGGAAGATGGGAGAGGAAAGGGAGAAAAGGAAAACCAGTCACAATGATCGACATATAAGCCACTCCCCACCTGCAGGGGACAAGCAACAGAGTAAAGGGAGACTGCAGACAGTGTAAAATATGAAAATAATAATAATTTATAATTTAACAAGGAGTCATGAGGGTGAGGGAGGGAGGGAGGGAAATAAAACAGGAGCTGATACCAAGGCCTCAATTAGAAAATGTTTTGAAAATAATGGTGACAACATATGTACAAATGTGCTTGATACAATTGATATATGGATTGCTATAAGAGGTGTAAGAGCCCCTAGTAAAATGATATTAAAAAATACATCTACCTCTCCGTCTCTCTGCCACCCCGAGTGTGGTGGTGCTCCGACTTCACCATGTCATCTCATAAGACTTTCAGGATCAAGAGATTCCTGGCCAAGAAACAGAAGCAGAATCTGCCCATTCCCCAATGGATTCGAATGAAAACCGGTAATAAAATCAGGTACAACTCCAAGAGAAGACATTGGAGAAGAACCAAGCTGGGTCTGTAAGGAGCCCCCTGATGGATGGCACGCATGGCCGCATTTTCCCAGGCTCAAATCATGAATTAAGATTTTTGTCCCCATCTGATGAATTGAACTTCAATCGGCAAATAATCTGGTTTATTCCTTGTTTTTTTACTTCCTAATCAAGTTTAACAATAAATAATGTAAGGTTGTTGTTGTGAGAATAAAAATACATCTATACTACTATAATACCTCAAGTAGAAAAAGACAGAAAATGGGGTAAGATGGCCACCATATAACAAGCCCGGGAAGATGTGCTCAGCAACTACCAAAGAGTTTCCACTATGAGAGAGATTCTGCACTTCCTGGTAGCAAGAAATTCAACTTAAAAGCCAAGTTGACCCAAGTTTCTCAAAGTGGAAAGCAGCAAGGCCTGCTGACAGACTCCCCTTTACGGATGAGCAGCAACATGAGTTGCTTCTACAAGCATCGTGATTCTTCGTGGCCCCTGAGAAAAGACAGTCAGCCAGCCAACCCTCTACCTCCCTGGCCTCTAGGGACACAGATAGCTAGCAGATCACTTGGGCAGCTTGGTACACACATGCTCAGTACCCAAGGTACGCTTTGTACCATTTCCCCATCTTCCTCCTCTTTTCCTGCTTTGTTCTACAAGGCATTCCATCCCGTGTGCCAGCGCCGTGATACCGCATACATGTACACACAGACTACTAAAAGAGCAGGAATCCCCACCCACAAGGTAGCTTTATTATATATAATTTTGGATTTTGTACTTTTGTTCTATTTTAATACTCTCTCTCTCTCTTTTTTGATCTCCTACTTCCTCTTCTGGAGTGACTCCACCCTCCTGAGAATCCACATTCCTCCCAGGAAGAGACAGGTCTGTGTATCCCAGCATACCCACTCTAGCATGGGCTTTCCAGGACCTCCTACGTGCACAGATATGCTCACATTCATTCACATTGCCACAATAGCAGAATCTGGTACCCACAACCATACCCAAGTCTTTTTTTTTTTTTTGATCCTTGTACTTCTATCAATTATCTTTCTATTTTCTTGCTGTTCTCTCGTTAAATATCTTTCCATGAAACCTATTAATTGAGATTAACTCTCTGCCCGCAAGTGTCAACTCACAGTGATCCTATAGGACAGGGTAAAACTGTCCGGTGAGTTTCTGAGACTGTAACTGTTTATGGGAATAGAAAGTCTCCTTTTTTTGGCGGAGCAGCTGGTGGTTTTAAAATGTTGACCTTTCGGATTACAACTCAATACATAACCATTATATGACCAGAGCTCCTTATTGTGATTACCCCTCTGAAAATATTTTCCCATTATTTTTGCAAGTCTGTTGGCTTATTCACAGTCACTTATTACTATCATTACTTTATTCTTATCATTACTTTTATTTTATTCTATTTTTCCCAGCCACTATCCCCACTTAGGCACCTTTCCCCTTCTTTTCATTTCACCACTGTATGTTTTCCAGCTCCTATTAGAACTCACCTGTGTCACTAGACAAACTCTACCTCTGTATGACCAGCAGCTCACACACCACAATGCTGAAGAAACAGCAGTCAAGCACAGAAAGCTTCCAAATTCAAGAAAAACAAACATGAACAACCAAGTAGCACTCAAACCAATGGAATAGTCTGAAGATGTGATTGTGAACCACCAGTAACAGAATTCAGAAGAATGATGCTTAGGTCAAGAGATCTGGGGAATGTTCATGAGAAAAACAGAAGAAATTGAGAAACTAAAATCCTTAAACCAAAGGATTCTAGAAGACAAGCAATGAGATAACTGAATTAGGCAACATAGTAAAAGGCTAGAGGAATAAAATGGAAAAGGAAAATAAAATAAATGAGCTTGAAGACAATTACCCTCACGACAGTAGACAAGAGAAGCAATCAACAAAAAAACCCGGAAGCATCCAAATAAATCCTGTAGGACACTATCATAAGAACCCATCTAAGAAAAGAAAAAAGAAAAGAAATGCTGGGAAAAAACACCACCAAAAAAAAAAAATCTACAGAGAATAGTACAAGAAACCATGGAAGAAAATTTCAACATACTATTCAACAAGCTGAGAAGAATTGACAACCAAAGAGAAAACATCAAGACATAAAGAAAAGGAGAGAATCTGAGGGCAGCTAGAGAAAAAGGAAAAGTCATCTACAAAGGAAAGTTGAAAAGGATAAATTCAGACTTCTCAGCAAAAGACCTGCAGGCAAGAAGACAATGGAATGACATATATACAATTGTGACGGGTGGAAGGGGGGGTGGGGCGGAAGGAAGCCAGCCAAGAATATTATACTGAACAAAAATATCCCTCAAATACAAGGGAGAAATAAAGGTTATTTCCTGAGGAGGAAAAAATAAAGGAATTTTGAATTCAACAATTCATTTTCTCAGATCACAATGTTATAAAACTGGAAATCTACAAAAGAAAGAAAAGGAACAAAAAGACAAACACATGGAGACTGAACAACATACCATTTCAAAATGACTGGACACTAGAGTAAACGAAAACGAGAAATTAAGAAACTCCTTAAAACAAGCAAACCTATAACACATCATACCAAAAACTCGGATACAACAAATGCAGTTATCTGAAGTCAATTTATAGCAATCAATACACACACGAAATATGAGAGAAATCCAAAACCAATACTAATAAAACACTTCCAAGAAGTAGAAAGAGGGAAACCACATAAGTCCTTCAATAATAAAGGGAAAGAACTAATAAAAATTGAAGCAGAAATAAATGAACTGAAAAATGGGGGGGAAATCAACAAGACAAAAAGTTGGTTATGAAAAGATTAACAAAATCGACAAACTGCTAGAAAACTTAACAAAGGAAAAGAAAGATGCAAATATCTAGAATTTGAGATGAAAAGGGTGCCATCACAAAAGATCCAAATGAAATAAAAAGATACATGTAGAGCAAAAGAAGAATTAGAGGTCACCAAGAGACTTCCAACCAAGAAAGATTCTAAAGAAGTATGTATGTTGCCTTCACAGGAGAATGCTAGCAAGTATTCAGGGAAGAGCCATAACTAATTCTGTGCAGACTATTCCAAAATATAGAAACTGACAGCAAACTCCCACACGCATTCTATGAAATGAGCATAATCCTCAAAACCTGATCACGAGCATTTAGAAAAAATGAAAACAGGAAGTAGATAAGAGTGTCCCTCATCAATATTCTTATTCAACATTGTACTACAATAAACATCTTAGCCAGACAGACAGCAAAAAAATTTTAAAATAAAAGGAATATAATTGGGCAAAAAATAGGTCAAGCTGTCACTATTTGCAGATAGTATGATTTTACATAGTGAGAGCCCCAAGGACTCCACAGAAAGATTGTTGGAAAGTACTAACGAATCTGTTAAAGTAATGGCATACAAGATTAATAAGCAGAAATCAATTTTAATATGCTATTGAAGAGCTCCAAAATAAAAACATCAAGAAAAAAAATTAAAAAAGAGAAAACAATATCATTTATAATATCCATACAAAAGATGAATACCTGGGAATAAACTTAACCAAAGAAACAAAAGACCTGTACAAAGGAAACTACAGAAAAATCAAAATGTGAATATTACTGAAAGCAATAAATCTATAGATAGAACACAATTCTGATCAAAATCATTTTCTTGGGGGCTCATACAGCTCTTATCACAATCTATGCATCCATCCATTGTGTCTAGCACATTTGTTCATTGTTGCCATCATCATTTTCAAAACAATTTCATTCTACTTGAGCCCTTGGCATGGGCTCCTCATTTTTCCCTCTTCCCTTCTTCACGAACTCTTAATAATTCATAAATTGTTATTAATTTTTCATGTCTTACACTGTCCGAGGTCTCTCTTTACCCTCTTTTCTACTGCCCATGCCCAAGGAGGGGTTACATTGTGATCAGTGCCCCCTCTTGTTACCACTACTCTCACAGCTGTCTACAAATGGGTTTGGGGTCTCCAGTCCACCCTCCCCCTCAATCACATCAATAAGGCTTTTTGTTCTGGGTCTTTGATGCCAGATACCTGATCCCTTCGACACCTCTTTATCACACAAGCTGGTGTGCTTCTTCCATGTGGGCTTTGTTGCTTCTTAGAGAGAGTCACTTGTTCATCTTCAAGCCTGTAAGACCCCAGATGCTATATCTTTGCATTGCTGGACACCATCACCTTTCTTCATTACATTTGCTTATGCACCCATTTGTCTTCAGCAATTCTGGCGGGAAGGTTATCACAGAATGCCAGGTGACTAGAACAAAGTGTTCTTGCGTTGAGGGAGTACTTGAGTAGAGGCCCACTTAATTGGACCTTTTGGACCTACTTTCTATCCAGCTCTTGGTAATCCAGGGTGTGTGCTACAGACTCGTGGACTTAATATTGTTCTTTGGAGGCACACAATATCTTTCATAGGCCACACCAGAAAGAATCCTTGTGGAAGCTACATTCACTGGAGTTTGTAAACTGGGCTTTCATTCAAACTCATCAGGAGCCCTTTGATTTAAGACTGAAATTCATCAGTGTGAGAAGATGATGACTGCTATCCCAAGTTATGGAATTGGCAGTTATTGGACTTTGGTTTGACTCTCTGGCCTTCAGGGTGCCTAATGAATGGTGATCCAGGAATACCAAATATTTACTACTTTAATGCTCTTCTTATTTTGTTATGACATGTATTAGTCAGGTATGCATGTTGCTACCTTTTGGAATGAATTTTGTTGAAAGTTTTGTTCCAACATCAACCCTAATTATTTGTGTAAATAGTGTCCAGCCCAGCCTGTGTGATCACGAGGTGTCAATGGGATCAGGTATCAGGCATCAAAAAACAAAAAGTCCTATCACTGTGATGAGTGGGAGTGCGAAATGGGGACACAAAACCCATCTATAGGCAACTGGACATACCCTTACAGAAGGGCCTTGGGGAGGAGACAAACCAGTCAGGGTATAGTATAGTAAAGATAAAACATACAGCTTTCCTCTAGTTCTTTAATGCTTCCTCCCTCCCACTATCATGATCCCAATTCTACCTTACAAATACGGGTAGACCAGAGGATGTACACTGGTACAGACAGGAACTAGAAACAGAGGCAATCCAGGACAGATGACCCTCTGAGGACTAGTAGTGAGAGTGGCGATACCGGGAGGGTGGAGGGAAGGTAGGGTAGAAAGGGGCAAGGGATTATAAAGATCTACATATAAACTCCTCCATGGGGGACAGACAACAGAAAAGTGGGTGAAGGGAGACGTTGGACAGTGTGAGATATGCCAAAATAATAATAATTTAGAAATAATCAAGGGTTCGTGAGGGAGGGTGGGGGAAGGAGGGTGAAAATGAGGAGCTGATACCAAGGGCTCAAGTAGAAAGAAAATGTTTTGAAAATTATATGGCAACAAATGTACAAATGTGCTTGACACAATGTATGTATGGATGAATTGTAATAAGAGCTGTATGAGTCCCCCCAGAAAAGATTTTTTAATAAATTGTTCAGAAACTTGAATTTAATCTATATAAGTCAACAATTCAAGCATGAATTGATGTCTGAAACCAGCCTATACTTCTATATGCTTTTCTCAACCGTGTTTTAAATTCTGTATCATTAGCTAAATGAATCACACTATCGTTACCTTATGTCCCAGGAAGATGGTTTGAAAAGTTTTCGTTATCATAAAATGATAATGTTGTTTCTAAAGTGAACCAGAGACATATATAAACCACAGATATGTGAATGGATTTTGTGCTCCCATTTAAATCTAGCCCCAATCTAAGAACTATGAGTTCTTAGGATGTGGCCCTCTTTAATGCTTAAAGAAGTCACTAAAGATATAGGTGCTATAGAAAAAACAAAACAAAAGAGAATGAAAAAACAACAAACAAAGCCCAAGTAATATACTCATAAAAATTATATCTGTTTGTAATTAATAGATAAAAATTTTACTAGTACATTGCTTAGAACACATGGTAGATAAATGGAATCACAGAATGGAATTTTCCCACTTTTTGCAGTCCATTGTATATTCAATATCTGTAAGTCTTAACATTTACAAAAAGTACAAAACAAGGTGATCTGTATTAAACATAATGTCTGTGCTATAAATTGTCATCACAAGGTAATTATTTTACTATTGATTCGAACATTTTCTTCATTCAATACTTTTATTGAAGTTCAAAGTATACATTCTTAAGACAATAAATACCTGGCTGTTTTTTCTTAGTATCACAGAGGTACCATCATCAACTTCAAATTCTCCGTAGTCTCTTAGACACCGTACCTGAAAAGAAAATCAGATATTTTATCCAAATTACCTTTTAAAATATGCAGTGATCATAACATGAAGTGGGATTATATAAATGCCCGAACAGTAAAAGTACTGTATTTTATGTGTCTGTTTCCTCCTCTGTGTACTTAGGACCCTTACTATTCCCAGATATTTACTGTGGTCCTAAACCTAAAGATCTCAATTTCCTACGTCACCGGGAAGGGAAACATAAGCTTTGCAAATGTATACATGGATGGTATTACCAATAAGGAAACCAGGGATTTAGATAAAAGGAGACTACATAGTTGGACGTTTTCCTCTCAAACAATGCACTATATTAATCAGAAGGAATAAAAATGAGGGACATAACAGTGGCAAACAAGAAAGAAAAGAGCATTTTACCTCAACTAGATTGACCAGATCCTTCCCATAATCCATCAGGATAAAAGAACATACACCTAAAAACAAACTGTTTTTCTTTTTAACAATTTATTGGGGCTCATACAATTCTTATCACAGTTCATACATATACATACATCAATTGTATAAAGCACATCTGTACAGTCTTTGCCCTAATCATATTTTTCTCTTTTCCTTTTTTACATTTTATTAGGGACTCATACAACTCTTATCACAATCCATACATATACATACATCAATTGTATAAAGCACATCCATACATTCCCTACCACAATCATTCTCAAGGCATTTGCTCTCCACTTAAGCCCCTTGCATCAGGTCCTCTTTTTTATTTTTTTCCCCTCCCTCCCCTTTCCCCCCTCCCTCGTGTGCACTTGGTAATTTATACATCGTTATTTTGTCATATCTTGCCCTATCCGGAGTCTCCCTTACCCCCCTTCTCTGCTGTCCCTCTCCCAGGGAAGAGGTCACATGTGGATCCTTGTAATCAGTACCCCCTTTCCAACCCACTCACCCTCCACTCTCCCAGCATCGTCCCTCACACCCTTGGTCCTGAAGGTATCATCCACCTTGGATTCCCTGTACCTCCAGCCCTCATATGTACCAGTGTACAGCCTCTGCCCTATCCAGCCCTGCAAGGTAGAATTCGTATCATGGTAGTTGGGGGGAGGAAGCATCCAGGATCTGGAGGAAAGTTGTGTTCTTCATCGGTACTACCTCGCACCCTAATTAACCCATCTCCTCTCCTAAACCCCTCTATGAGGGGATCTCCATTGGCCGACACTTGGGCCTTGGGTCTCCACTCTGCACTTCCCCCTTCATTTAATATGGTATATATATACATATATACATATACATATATACATATACACACATGTACACATACATACACACATATCTTTTTTTTTTTTTTTGCATGATGCCTTATACCTGGTCCCTTGGCACCTCGTGATCGCACTGGCCGGTGTGCTTCTTCCATGTGGGCTTTTTTGCTTCTGAGCTAGATGGCCGCTTTTTCACCTTCAAGTCTTTAAGACCCCAGACACTATCTCTTTTGATAGTCAGGCACCATCAGCTTTCTTCACCACATTTGCTTATGCACCCATTTGTCTTCAGCGATCCTATCATGGAGGTGTGCAGTCAATGATATGATTTTTTGTTCTTTGATGCCTGGTAACTGATCCCTTCGGGACCACTCGATCACACAGGCTGGTGTGTTCTTCCATGTGGACTTTGTTGCTTCTGAGCTAGATGGCCGCTTGTTTATCTTCAAGCCTTTAAGACCCCAGTCACTACCTCTTTTGATAGCCGGGCACCATCAGCTTTCTTCACCACATTTACTTGTTCACCCACTTTGGCTCCAGCCGTTGTGTCGGGAGAGTGAGCATCATAGAGTTCCAATTTAATAAAAGGAGATATTCATGCATTGAGTGAGTGAACAAACTGTTTTTCAAAGGAAATCAAGTCTTCCAATCTCTTGTTTCTCAGGAATACTTAAAAATACATTTAAAAGATTCAGTTTCATGCTCTTTCATTTTGCTTACACAGTAACTTAGCAATCAATTAATTTTCATTTAGTATTTTAAAAATAAAACAAAATTTATGGAAGATGGAATGTTAGATTACATTAAGATGCTTGAAATTAAAGTGCCAACATCCAATCATTTTTGACCTATAAAATGTAAGCTTAATATAGTTCAGCTCACACATCACTATTACCTTAAAACTGTGAATCAAAGTTTGTTGCAGAGAGGGCACTATAAGCATTTCCATACTCCTGTCCCTCTATAGCAGTGTTTCCCAAAGTGGGGATACTGCAATGATCCAGGAGGAGTACAAAGCAGATAGCTACACTTTATCCTGGAGTATAGGCTATTGTATAAAAGTTTTTAATTTTACACACACACACACACACACACACACCATAGTGAATGAAGGGGTAAGTGCAGCGTGGAGACTCAAAGCCCATTTGTCGGCCACTGGAGATCCCCTCATAGAGGGGTTTAGGAGAGGAGATGGGTCAGTCAGGGTGCGATGCAGTACCGATGAAGAACACAGCTTTCTCCCAGATCCTGGATGCTTCCTCCCCCAACTACCATGATCCGAATTCTACCTTGCAGGACTGGATAGGGCAGAGGTTGTACACTGGTGCATATGGGAGCTGGAGGCACAGGGAATCCAGGGTGGATGATAACTTCAGGACCAATGGTATGAGGGGCAATGCTGGGAGAGTGGAGGGTGAGTGGGTTGGAAAGGGGGAACTGATTACAAGGATCCACATGTGACCTCCTCCCTGGGAGATGGACGGCAGAGAAGGGTGAGGGGGGGGGTAAGGGAGACCCCGGATAGGGAAAGATATGACAAAATAACAATGTATAAATTACCAAGGGCACATGAGGGAGGGGAGAAAAAAAAGAGGACCTGATGCAAAGGTAAAGTGAAGAGCAAATGCTTTGAGAGTGATTAGGGCAAAGAATGTAGGGATGTGCTTTATACAATTGATGTATGTATATGTGTTGATTGTGATAAGAGTTGTATGAGCCACTAATGAAATGTAAAAAAAGAAAGAAAAAAAAAAGAACACAGCTTTCCCCCGGATCCTGGATGCTTCCTCCCCCCAACTACCATGATCCTAATTCTACACTGGTGCATATGGGAGCTGAAAGCACAGGGAATCCAGGGTGGATGATAACTTCAGGACCAATGGTATGAGGGGCAATGCTGGGAGAGTGGAGGGTGAGTGGGTTGGAAAGGGGGAACTGATTACAAGGATCCACATGTGACCTCCTCTCTGGGAGACGGACGGCAGAGAAGGGTGGGGGGGCGGGGGGTAAGGGAGACTCCGGATAGGGAAAGATATGACAAAATAACAATCTATAAATTATCAAGGGCTCATGAGGGAGGGGGGCAAGGGAGGGAGGGGCGAAAAAAAGAGGACCTAATGCAAAGGGCTTAAGTGGAGAGCAAATGCTTTCAAAATGATTAGGGCAAAGAATGTAGGAATGTGCTTTACACAATTGATGTATGTATATGTGTGGATTGTGATAAGAATTTATGAGCCCCTAATAAAATGTAAAAAAATGATTAGGGCAAAGAATGTACAGATGTGCTTTATACAATTGATGTACGTATATATATGGATTGTGCTAAGAGTTCTATGAGCCCCTAATAAAACAATTAGGAAAAAAACAGGCCCAAAGAACAAAAGAAAACTGGGTTAGCAATATATATACATAAATTAAAATATCTATAAAGAGATTCTATCACCGCCCTCTAGTTGATTCTAACTCACAATGACCCTATATTGGTTTTCCAAGGCTGTAAATCCTTACAGAAACTAAGAGTCTCATCTTTCTCCTGAGCAACAGTTGGTAAATTTGAACCTTAAGAACCTCAGAACCCTGGTGGTACAGCAGTTAATCACTGGGTTGCAATCTGCATGGTCGACAGTTCAAAACTACCAGTACCAGTAGGAGAAAGCCTGGGCTTTCTACTCAGAAACCCATAGGGGATCCCTAGGAATCAGCATTGACTCAATACCAGAGAGTTTGGTTCTGGAACCTTATGGTTAGCAGTCCAATCAATGCCTATCCTACAATGTCAGCAGGGATCCTAAGAAAGAGATGAAGAGATGTAGTCAATGAATAAGGCCCATCTAGCCATCATCTCTTATGCATTGTATTATCAATTCTAGCCTATATGGCTATGGTTAAAATCCCATTTTGGAGGGATGGTTATGTGGAAAAGCCATCTCAGAAGCAGGAACACAGAGAAATGCTGGACCATCAAGGTGTAAGAGGCCCTAGTGGGACATACTTGAGATCTTTGTCTGAAGTGGTAGAGACTGAGATGGAGGCATCAAAGGCTGCAGCACAGAGACCATGGGACAGAACAGAGGGACTAGGCCAAGACCAGAGGCTGAGGCAAGGCGTCCATGACATAAAACAGAGGAGCAATACTGAGACTATGATACTTTGAGGCAGAGCAGTGGGCTGCCTTTCTGGCCCAAAGAGGCAAAGGGACTATGTGACTGAGAGGCTAAGGACTAAAGACTGACATGACTGCTGGATGACAGGAGAGGTACACTTACTGTTTCCTGATGCTGACTTGTGGTAACTAGTTACCTTCCTTAATAAGCCCACTAAATTGTGAATATTGTCTGTGAGTTCTGTGAGGCCAACTGGACCGATAATTGAACCCGACAGAAAGGCAGTGTGTGAGGGAGGAGTGGGTGGTGTCAGAATAGATATTGAAGGATGAAGGATGGAGGCATGTCTGAACTCTGCCTCATGGAAACAGTGAAGCCAGAGAAAGTCAAATACGGCCCTCTGATATGTCTTCCTACATTTAAAGAAGCCAATCCAATTACTAGCACTAACAAATAAGAGAAACAACGTTACTGGATAACTCAACAGGATATTTGAGTTGGCAGAAGAACAGAACAGCTTATTGAGTCTGAGGAACAAAAGTAAAGAAACATGATCCCAAGGAACACCATCAAGCAAATCAATGCAAATATTATGGAAGTCCCAGAAGAGGGCAAAGGGTAACTAAATAAAACTTAATAGACAACAGCAGAACATTACCAAAACTTGACAAAGGACAAGAATGTACATATCAATGACACTTAAGAATTTCCAAATCAGAAGAAAGCCTGAGAGATCCACACCAAAATATCTTATCATCAAACTCTTTTAAAAAAAGATAAAATCTTGACAATATCAAATAAAATGAAGTACCAATTTACATATATAGAAACCCTGGAAACCAGGAGGTAATAGAGTCACATATTTAAAATAATGAAAGAAATGAACAGCCATCCAAGATTCCTATAGCCAGCAAAACTTTCCTTTATAAATGAGGATAAAATTCAAGAAAACAAATAAAACCTGAGGGAATGTTGAGACATTCCTTTAGATTGAAATACAAGGAGAGTAGATTGCAAGATGAAGCAATATAGAGAAAAAGGTGTTAGGTTCCTGGATTCAGGTACCTGAAAGAATTCACACAGCAGAAGCAGGTTTGTAATCCAAGTGATTTTATGGGGAAAAGGGAAGTTTCAGGTATTACAGCCTCAAATAATACACATTGTTTTAAGAAAGCATACAAGGATCCGCAGAACTGCACATGGGTTCACTGCTGAATGGGGAAAAAACACATAGAAAGAACAGGAACACGTAACCCAGCACGTGGAACCAGGAAATCCCTGGGGCCAAAAGGGCTCCCACCCCCCACTTGTGGAGAATGCTGGAATGGAAGGAAGTCAAGGCAGGGTCTTTATTCCCTCCTTTCCACAACGGCTGGGGGAAGCATGGTTGAAGGTATTGGTTGGTTCCACTGGCTTGAGTTTAGGCCCACCTGTGTGAGGTAATGTAACTGAGCCTAATCTGTGTGCCCTGGTGGACCTCCCCTCGGGGCGGAGGGAGCTCTTGTCTGAGCATGCTCAGTTTGATTGTTCTAAAATTTAACGGATGCCTGATTTCTTCCAATCCTTTTGCTTTAGCCTTATGCAGTTAGTGCGGAGACAACCCCCTTGTGGTGCTTATGTAATCTGATGTCAATTTGGGACTTGAGAGGATTAAGAGTGAAGTGGTGGAGTCTAGTTGGTCAATCAGGATAGCCAGTGAGGCCTCTGTGTGGGCATTGCCTTCGCCTGAGAATTCTGGGAACTCCAGTATTTCCTCCTTAAACAGGAGACGCTTCTCTCTCTCAGCTCACTTCCTTGGAGATGCTCTACTGGCAAGACACATGGCACTACGTCCTGGTAGCTGGGAAAGCCACACGGACCTACCCTGATGCAACAGACCTCTGGAGCCAGAGAAGCTACATAGAGAAGAACCCTGCCAGCGCTGAGATGTTTACAATGCTACTGGATCCAAAAACTTTCTACTCGCTGGTTCAAGATCGTCCTGCAATCGGAGTCATTGCATGTTTCGTGAGTCTGACGAGGCCTTTACAGATTGGTATCAGACATATGGGCTAATATTGGGCTCACGGACTTGACCTGGACTGGGCTGGGACGTTTTCGCAATATTCAGTTGTTCTTCTATATAAACCTCTTTCTTATAAACATGAGTTTCTATGAATTTGTTTCTCTTGTCTACCCAGACTAACACTCCCCCTTTATGGCCCCTATTCTGGCTACCTAACATATTTAGCCAACACCTAAGTTGAATGCAAACATTTTTCTTTGGTCTACTTTATTCAATATTCAAAAGTATACAAAAGAGGATAATAAAGATGGTTCAAAATCCAAAAATTAACTAAGCGCCAAAGTACGTGGTACTACTGGAAGAAATGAGGAGCAAAGAGAGGATAACCCACTTAACAAGTAACAAAATGACAACTATATGACAGGGCCTTCAAGTGTGTGCAAATATGGAATTTAAAAACTGAAAAAAGTCCCAGAAACATTTGAAGCTCCTTGGTAAGTACTTCCTTAGTGGTAGTAACTTTCAATATGAAAGTATTAAAATGTCCAGTGTAAAAGCAGAGACCTTGTGATATGCATATGATACAACTTTGCTTATGGAAAGCTAAGAGGATTCAACACATTAATGAAGAACTGAGACTAAAGCTTTCTGTAGGGATTATGGCTCGATGGAAAAAAAAAGCCTCATGCTCGGGCCAATAAACACAATGATAAAAAGAGAAAAAAATAAATTGACACGGATTTCATTTATTTCAATGCATAATCAACATTCATGGAATTAGTGAAGAAATCAAGCCATGAGATAAATGCTGCAAAAGACTTCTTTAAAGTGTTAAAGAGCAGCAGAGTCAGCAAAATGACTGTCAGACAACAAACTCGGACAACTCTCAGCAATTATAGAGAAGGTCCACTAGGAGCGATATCCTAAACTTCATGGAAGAGAATCTCAATATGAAGTACATCCAAGCTTCTTAAACTGAGAGAGCAGTAGCAACTACTAACAGATTCCCCTCTTTGTTATAGGCTGTCCACACGCTGGGGAAGCTTCCCTCCTGCCTGGCATAGCCAATTTTTTCTGGTCCCTGAGCTAACCCAGCTGACCAAGCCTCTTGGCTTGCTGTCCTCTGGTGAAGAACAGCTTTGCAGAGTCAGCTTGGTGCAGACAGTCACTAGCCAAGCTTAACTTTTGCATTGTTCTACAGTTCCACCAGCCCTTGCTCAACATTCCTCACCTTGCCACCCCCAAGCAGGAAATGTGTTAGCAAAACAACACAATTAGGGGGCAAGGGGGAAAGAGAAGCCTAGCACTTCCCGCACCAATCTCAAAGTAGACTTGAGAGGTTTAATTTAACCCCCCCATTGGGTGAGAAATCCACACACCTGGCCTCTAGACCTGGCAGGAACCCCATCTTATCCCTCAAGGGGTGGAGTCAAGGGACAGAGTTTTTGTGGGTTTTGAACTGCGGACCATGCTGATCGCAACCCAATGTGTAACCACTGTACCACCAGGGGTCCTTTTATCTCAGTAAAACTATGAAAACTAGTCCTCGGTTTATCTGACCCCAGCCATGCTATTTTTTAATCACCTAATATGTATATGAAAGGTGAACAATGAATAAGACAGAGGTGAATTGATAACTATGAATTATGATATCGCAGAAAAGCACTGACAAAACATCAACAGCCAGAAGAGCAAACAAAGCTATGCTGGAAGAGCTACAGCGGGAGTGCCCCTTAAAGAGGCCGACTCCGTGTATATGTCATCTGGATGGCAAGTCCCTGGATGGTCAAAAAGAGGAAGCCTCTCAGTGGTATACATTGACACCATGACTGCAATAATGGGCTCAAACAGCAATGTTTGAGAAGAGGGTGCGGGGCAAGGCAGTGTTTCATTCTGTTGTACATCTAGTTACTATGAATAGGACTTGGTGGCACCTAACAAAACTATATTCATATCTCCTTCTTACATAATAGGAGCATAATCCACACATTCAATAAAATCCATTCTCAAGAGGTAAAACTTACTTCAATATATAAGCTTTGGGAGGCTTCATATCCTGTGTTATGTCCAAACCTTCATTTCCTCCCAATGACCTCATGTAAGTAGCAAGGGACTTCTTATAACAATTGAACCATTCTATCTGAAAACAGAAAAATGGTCTTTTTACCAAGTGACAAAGAAAACAAGCTTGCCAACATTGTGTAATCGTGACTTCAAACAGCACATACGCCCATGTAGATCATGAGTGTGGCATTCCTGTATTTATATAGCGAACATTAATGGTTGTCTTCTACGAGTCAGGAACTGTCTGTGCACTTAGGATGGAGCATTCAACCAAAACAGACAAAATTCTTGTTATCACATAGCTTACAAACCAGTAGACCTAAGCACAGATCTAAAAAAACCATTCAACCAGAAACAACACTACGAAAAACACATGATTCAGTTATGGTCGCATTAAATACTGCACGGACTCTTTTTATAAGAATGGAACAACATGCTTGAGCAGACAATGCAAATGTCCCCAAAGAGAAGGAAGGACAAGCAAAATGAGGAGTGCACACAATAGAAGATAGTGAGGCTTACTTTGGAATTCAGTTCTAAGTTGTATCTGACAAGGGTAAACCTTTATCACACGTAAAGTGGCGCAAGAGGTCACATTATTTTACGACTGCATTTGTAGGAAAGTCAGTCATCGGAATTCTATAAATGTAAAAAAGTAGATTAAGAGTTGCCAAAGGGCTGGGGGAAGGAAATAATAATAAAAGGCATTTGTTATTTTTTAAAGTCTATTATGGTTAGGGTGAAAGTTTACAGAGAAAACTCATGTTTTATACAGTAATTTATATATATTTTGTTTTGTGACATTAGTTGCAATCTCCTCAGAATCTTATTTATGTATAATTACAGAAAGGTAGGCAAAACAAAGATGTACAGGTTAATGACATTATTAAGAAACAGCCTGGTCAAGGAGTAACACATCCTCAGCCCCAAAATGGAGACTTATCATTTTGTTCCATTCTGAAAATTTTACATTATCACCCAAGAATGCATCCCTAAAACACTAGTTTAGTGCTGTTCATTATTTGTACTTTAAATAGATCCACACAGTATTTATTATTTTGTGACAAATTTCTTTCACTAAACATATTTTGGATTTCTGAAATTCTACTTTAAAGTGATGAAGAGCAAGGATGTCACACTTTGAGGACTGAGCAATGCCATGGGATTTTCCATTGACCTTAGCCATGGGATTTTCCATTGCCTCATAAGCATATGAAAGTTGGACAACAATTAATAAAGACCAAAGAATAGATGCCTTTGAATTAGCATGTTGGCAAAGAACACCGAAAGTACCATGGACTGCTAACTGAACAAACAAATCTGTCTCGGAAGATCACAGCCAGACTGATCCTTAGAGATGAGTATGGCAAGACTTGTCTCACAAGTTTTGGGCATGTTTTCAGGAGACCAGTCCTTAGAAAACGACACAATACTTGGTACAGTGCAAAGTCAGTGGGAAAAACAAAAACAACTCAAGGAGATGAATTGATACAGTAACTCAACAATGGGTTCAAACATAACAATTGTGAGGATGCAGAGTCCAGTAGTACTTCATGCTGATCTAGACAGGGCCACTATGAGGCGGAACTGACGAGAAGGCACCCACCACTACTATGTTGGTTAGTATTGGGTTATGTGTTGGCTAAAGCCAAGGTCAACAGTTTGACTCAACCAGTTACACCTAGGGAGAAAGGGGATTTCTGCTCCTATAAAGAAATAC
Source organism: Tenrec ecaudatus (assembly GCF_050624435.1). Taxonomy (NCBI): domain Eukaryota; kingdom Metazoa; phylum Chordata; class Mammalia; order Afrosoricida; family Tenrecidae; genus Tenrec; species Tenrec ecaudatus. The sequence goes on along the minus strand of NW_027459058.1, from coordinate 149,204 downwards.
AGCTTCAGAAACCTAAAGAGCCAGTTCTACTTTGCTCATCCTTAAGGATTGTTAAAAGTCAATGGCAGTGGGTGTTTTACACAATCAATGTATGTATGTATGGATTGTGATAATAGTTGTATGAGCCCCAATAAAATGATTTTTAAAAAAGAAATTATGACATAAGATTATCTCTCTCTAAAGTGTCTTGGAGTCTCTAACTTGTAAACTACTATTTGTCTACCTTCATGGAAAAAAATAATACACTAATCTTTGTTAAAGATGGCATCACCTATCCCTTATCGGTGAGTTCAAAGTGAAATGTTCACATATAGAAACTGAATTTCGGTTTATGCTCTGAGAAGGAAAAGGCAGAGGCAGTGATTCTCTCCATAGACTAGACCTTGTAGAGACTCTATTAACACCGAATTTGGACCCCAGCTATAAGGGATTTCCATTGAACTCAAGGTCAAAATGAAGTCTAAAGTATGGAAATCTAATCTCAAGACTAACATTATAATTGTTAATTATAATTTTCTGGTTCTAAAATCAGCATCTTGAAGTCTTACTTGTGTGCCTTGTCATGACTACCTTGTACTAAACTAAAAAAGTTTATGCACGACAAGTTCATGTATTTATGTTTAAAATAAAATCCTCATCTATTGGTTACTTAAATTTTAAGATAAAATCCTACAAGAACTATTACTCTTAAACACTCTATGTTTTTAAAAAAATACTATAGCTATTGTTATTAGAGAAAGAACATGTTCTGTTCATTTCACCATAATAAAGAGGCACCCCTCAAGTCCACTTAATGTAAGATTCCGGCACAAAGACCATGGAAAAAGAACCTGAAAAATTAACTGGTAACGTAATTATTTAGTAGTTCCCTCAAGAAGCTGAGGTACTTTGTTTCTTTCTCCAGAACATGAACAGAATAAAAATAAAGCATGGAAATGTACTTAGCAATCCAAGATCAGAGGAGGCAATGGTATTAGAGATTAAAACCTGAGCAGACTGCGGATGACAGTGGAAGCCCAAACTCCATTTGCACAGTTCCCACACAGATTAAGCCTCCAGTGAATCTCCTTAGACCATGAACAAAGAATGGAAATAGTCTTGTTATACACTGAGTGCATTGGAAAGTAGATTAACACAGATAATTTTTAACGTTATTGTTTTTCTCTCTTTTGGTCCCTTTTAAATTTGTTCTAGTTTTTATATTTTCTTTTGGATTGAGGGCTGTTTTTTTTGCATATGATTTTCTTTCTTTTTTTTGGAGTTTTCAGTGGTTTATTGAGCATTCAATATTTTGCCATGATGACTTAGGATAGTTAGGTGTTTTTTTTTATTTTGTGTTTTACATTTTATTAGGGGCTCATACAACTCTTATCACAATCCATACGCATATGATTTTCTTTAAATAAAATCTAGGATAGGACTTAGTTACTGTGAAGACTATAAATGGATTAAGTTTCTTTGGGTTAGGACAGGGCAGGCTGGGGCAAATGGTGAGTTTAAGACTGAAGAAAATGTTCTAAAATTGATGGAGATCATAACTGCACAGCTCTTTTTAATATATTTAAACCACTGGGTTGTGTGGTATATGAATTATGTCAATTAAACTCAAGTTAAATTTTTTAAATGCAGTTAGCAAGTAAATTGTTTATAAAACTCATGGCAAATTTACTGAATACATGCCGTGGCAATTACATTATATCCTGTCAGCCTGTCAATAAAATTGCAGCTTGATGACCTCATTTTGAGGCATGACAGAAATAAGTAGCTCAATGGAGATCAAACCCAGTCTCTCTGCCTTCCTTTTCTGCGCTGAGACAGTCAGAGAGCTGGAGGAGACCCGTGCCAACACTGAAATGCATACACTGCCACTGGATCCACAAGACCTTCTACCCACTGGCCTGCGATATTCCTGCATTTGGCATCATTACATATACTGTGAATCTAAAGAGGAATTTATCGACTAGTACCGAACATATAGGCTAATATCGGACTTAGGAACTTGATCTGAACTGGGCTGAGATGTTTTCTCAATATATAATTGCTCTTTTATATAAAGTTCTTATACACATGAGTGTATGACTGTTCCTCTAGTCAACCCAGACTAACACTTTCTTTCATAAGTGATATACTATACCAAACTCACACAATAACAGCATTGATCACATTCTGTTCTATGCTATGTTCCAAATGGGCAGCCTTAATCATCCTGTAACAACCCTGTTAATACAGCAGTTCTCAACCTGTGGGTTACGACCTCTTTTGGGGTCAAAGGACCCTTTCACAGGAGTCACTTAAGACCATTGGAAAACATGTATTTCCAATGGTCTTAGGAACCAAGTCACTGCTCCTCTATCCATCTCCAGGAGGGTCTGCCCACATACGAGTACGCAGCGTAATGACATAATCAGACAACCCCATCACATTCAACTTGTACAAATAAAGGTGGATGTGACAGGGTTGGCACCACAATGTGTTTATGTGGACAAGTCACACATGCGTAGAGAGCAGCTGCTGTGTTAAAAGCAGCTACTGTGTTAAAAGCAGCGACAGTGTTAAAAGCAGCAGTATTGGTGGTAAATGACACTTCATGAATTATTATTTCTGGGTAAAATCATAAACTACTGCAAAAAATCGATATCTGTACCATGGGAACTTTATCTGGATGCTGATTGGTCTTTTTATATTCAGCTGTGGTTGATGTGAATACTGCTCCTTGTGATAGTAACAGGTATGTAAAAACACAACATAGAGAATGTTAAATCATAGGAAATTTTAATAAACTGTATTGACTAAATTGTGCCATGTATCATCTTTAGTACTATTTTTTTTTAAATAAGAAATTTAAACAAGACGCTTGACTTGAAGGGAAAACTATCTAGGCTTCATTGAGAGTAATTTATGCCTACTTAAAGACAGATTGCCCTACATGTAATAGCTACATACAAAAATGTTATAAAACTGTCCTTGGTTTTACAATGATAAATGAAAAACATAAAAATTCTTCAATCGAACAAGGCATGCAAGGATTTTTTTCATGTCATTTTTTTTGTTTTTGTTAAACAGTGAGAGCAAAATAACCTACTGAAATACAAAGAGAGAAGCTGAATGAGCAAGCCACTGATGGAGAAGGGGAGCTTTCACAGAACCAGTGTTTTCCCCATCCCATCTCCACCTGATGTTGATCAAAACATACCATTGGTGATTTAGTAAACGAATAAATAAACAAAGGGAAAAATTTAATATGCTTGTGTACATGCACCAGTTACTTTGTGTACAATAAAGGAATGAGGAAGGGGAAATGAAATAAAGAGAAAACTATACTGTAGTTGTCAGGAGGTGGTGGAATCAAACTGTGGTTTTCTAATCGAGAATGGATTCTTGGTCGGCTGGAAGAGAGTTCTGGAGGAAAGGAGCAGGCTCCCTTAGAAGATGCCTCCTGTCTGCTGCTGGAACACATCAATTGTATCTTCATCCTCCATTTCCAACTGTGCAGGTGTGTCTGTTTCATTGATTGGCTGTCTGTCGAATCAAATCAGATCTGACTCATTGACAAACCCTGTTCACAATAGGCTTCCATTAGCTTACTAAGTGGGTGTGCCTCTGAATCTTAAACTGCACCACAGAACCATCCTGCCCTACCACCTTCAAGTTAATCTGATCATTGTTCTCAGTCTTGACTCCTCCCTTGAGTTTTTTGTTGGCCAGGGTGAATGCTGAAGTCTTCTCAAAAGAGGTACCAGGTCCGCACCAAACGAGCACACAGGCAGCTGCAGGAACAGCAGGAGGAGGTGGCAGTGGTGGAGGAGGGAGAGCCATCTTTTGTATTATTAAAGCTATGGTTATATATTATTTTCATTAGCCAACCATCCCATGACAATGGATCATGTAGAAGAACGTTAAGAAAAGATAGTGAGGATTTTTTATGGTATGGTTTTACTTCAATGACAGCAGGAACTGAGAAACTACAATGTCTTACTTGTTGTGAAGTTCTATTAGTTGAATCTATGAAGCTGAACAAACTAATATGCCATTTTGATAGCAAATATCCGAGCTTTGCTGGCAAGGATACCAACTATTTTAAAAGCAAAGCTGATGATAAACTCAAGAAAGCCAGACTTGACACTGGTGGCAAGTACCACAAACAAAACGTAGCAGTCATTGAAGTTTCATATTTGGTGGCACTCAGAATCACCAGCGCTATGAAACCCTACACCATTGCTGAGGATTCACTGTTGCCAGGGGCCAGTAAATTGTTCGAGTTATGATCAGAGATGAATTTGTTACAAAATTGAGCGCAATTTTCTTATCAAATGACACTGCCTGCAGAAGAATAGCAGACAAGGCTGCTGATATTCTTGATCAGATAATCCAGGAAAGTAAATCTGCTCCACTTCCAATATTTAGCATCCAGCGTGATGAATCTACAGACGTTGCAAACTGTTCACAGTTACTGTTTACCTGAGGCATATTAATGATGGCGACTTTAAATATGAGTTTCTTTTTTTGCAAACCTCTTAAAATGGCAACTACTACACGTGATGTATTTGATAGTTGGTTCATTCTGAAAGAGCATAAGATCTCTTGGGAAAAGGTTTGTGGTGTTTGCAGATGATGCTCCACTATGCTAGGATGTCAATCTGAATTTCAACGTTTGGTACTGAGTCACCGAAAGTCACCGGAACTCACTGTATAACTCCTCAGAAAATATTAGCAACAAATACACGGCCAAAAGAGTTATAAGAAGTAATGAGAAGCATCATAAATTCTGTCAATTTTGTAAAGGCGAGCACTTTAAACAGTCTACTGCTTTCGCAACTGAAGTGAGACGGTTGTCCAGAGGAAAAGTTTTAAAAGGTGTTTTTGAGCATGGTGATGAACTCAAAACGTTTTTTATCAGAAAACATGACCGCAGTTTAAAGCATTTTGCAGCGATAAAAGTGAGATACAGAAAATAGTTTGATTGCCATCTTTGCCATCTTGAATGAGTTACAATTTATTACTGCAAGGACAAAATGCAACATGCCTTGATTTATCTGAAAATATCTGATCATTCCAAAGGAAACATCAGCTTTGGGGGAAAAAATTGGATGAAAATAAAATTTACCAAAAAAATAATAAAAAGAAAATAAAATTTACATGCCTACCCTATCTGTTTTCTTTGAAGAACATGACACTGAACCAGACAAAAGGATTACAATTTCTGTGAAAGAACACTTGCATATGCTTGCAGATGAAATTTCATCGTACTTTCCAAATCTACCCGACACCTCATTTGCACTTGCCAGAAGCCCATTTGCAGTCAAAGTTGAAGATGTTCCTGAGATAGCACAAGAGACGTTTATTGAACTAACAGCGATGCAGCGAGAACTGATTTCTCTACAATGCCAGTTACAAAATTCTGGATCAAGTGTTTGCAGTCAGGTCCTGTTCTGTCGGAGACTGTGTTGCACCTTTTTCTTCCATTTCCAACAACTTATCTTTGTGAAACAGGGTTTTCCAGCTTGTTTGTTATCAAGTCTAAATAAAGAAGTAGATTTGTTGTGGAAGATGATCTTGTGCTCTTGCAAAGACTGTCTGGAGAATTTCTGATCTAGTGAGAAAGAAACTATCTCAACCTTCTGGCTTTTTACGCACACTGTCGCAAAATGTAGCAATGTAGTTCACTATTGTTATATTAAGACTGTTACTCATGCTACACCATGCTTCAAGACAAAATTTCATTTATTTATAATTAGAAATCAGTATTTCACAAGATATAATTACCTATTTTTGTGATTAATCACTATGCTTTAAATATGTTCAATTTATAAACTAAAAATATATCCTACATATCAGATGTTTACATTATAATTCACAACAGTAGCAAAATTACAGTTATGAAGTAGCAACAAAAATGATTTTAAGATTGGGGATCACCACAACATGAGGAACTCTATTCAAGGGTCGTGGCATTAGGAAGGTTGAGAACCAAGGCTGTAGTAGGACACACTATGACCCCATTTTGTAAATAAAGGAGTGAACACAGAGCAATGAGGTTACTTGCCCAAGATTAGAAAGCAGTGTCAGGAGTTGAAACCAAGTGTTCTGACTCTAATGTTCTATCTTGAAATACTGGTCTAGCACCCTACCTTCAGTGACAAATACTCATCTTATTCTGAATATTTATTCATGCTGACTAGAAAACTACATATCTCCTAAGAATAATGTCGGCTTTTCAACTCCACTGATGAATCACTAATAAATAAAAGAAACTCCTTTTTTTATTGTTTGTCAGTTTTCCCTGTAGCACTAGAATTACTTACTACTACTCCCTTCCAGGAGGGTACCCCAGTGGCAGTTGCTACATTTGTCACTATTAATGGAAAGGTTGGCAATTTGAATCCACTTAGCTACTCTGTAAGAGAAAAATATGGCAGTTGGTTTCCATAAAGATTGATAGTGTATATGGATTATGTGCCAAATAAGACAGTTCAAAACAAAAATAATGTATAGCCTTATAAACCTCTGAGGCAGTTTTAGTCACAATCGACTTGAGAGTAATGAGTTTGGTTTTATACTTCCCATGCCTATCGCAGTAAGTACTAACTGCTTAAAAAACGCTGAAAACTTATTGCTGAAAAGGTGATCAAATCATGGATCAAATGATAGCAACTCAAAAGATTAGCTAGGAATCTTGGAGTAGTAAGCTTATGCTAGTGAGGAATAACTCAGAAAAGTATGGTAAGAATGGTTGCTTAATTCAAAAAGTATGTGTCAATAAATTATATATACAAACTGCTGAGTTAGTAGTTTATATTTACCTCTACACATTCTCACAAACAAAATATAGAAAATTTACATAAAACAGAGAAATACTAGTAAACATCATTGTAGAAAAAAAAAGCCAGGATCTCAGTATTTTCCCAAAATCATTAACTTGAAAAAGTGCTAACTTACTTCTTCAGCAGACATGTGAAATCGTAAAGCATTAGGCAACACACTGCCATATTCCCACCTAAGTGCACGAATCCGCAGTAACCGGTCATACCTAGGACATTGAGAGAGTATTAGCATACAAACAAGCAGGAAATCAGACACTGTTCTATCAGTAAGGACTCAAGGATCTTATCAACTAAACTGTCATTTGTGGATTTTTTTTTTTTAAGATTCTGATGCAAATAGATCTACTCTAAGAAGACATCTTTGGGACTAACAGAAATCAGGAATAGGAACTGGGCTGATGCCCCTAGCACTGTTCATTGTCGTAACTGTGATGGTGACACAGCAGTAATGTGGAAAAAGATCAGAAAGGCCCTTATTTCTTAGAGATGTATCCTAAAGTATATAGTGGTAAAATGTTATCTGATGTTTAGTACTTAGTTTTAAGTAGCCTAACATACATATGTCATAAATTATGGAAAATGTATTGTTAAATTTATAAGACAACTCCAGGAACTTCACTATATTATTCTCTCTGCTTTCAAGAATAGTGCAATCTTTTACAATACAAATTTTAAACTGGAAAAACGAAATTAAAATGCTTACATTAAATCAAACTTAAAAGAAATAACTCACTGCCACATGGAGTTGTTTGACTCATACTGACACTGTAAGGACAGGATAGAAGCGCACCAGTGAGTTTCTGAGATTGTAACTCTTTTTTAAGAGTAGAAAGCCTCATCTTTTCCCCGCAGAACAGCTGGTGGTTTTGAAATGCTGTTTCTGGTTAACAGTCCAGCGCATAAACACTGAAAACACTCTCACTTCCATCAAGCCAATGCTGACTCATAGCAAACCCCTGTGGGTTTCCGAGATTGTAATTATTTACAGGAATAGAAACACGGCCTTTTCCCCTCGGAACTACTAGTGGTTTTGAATTGTGGACCATGTAGATCACAGCCCAACAAGTAACCATGCTACCAGGGCTCCATGCATAACCACAGAGATAAATAAATCTGAGATCTGTTGCTATCAACCAGAAACTTAATTGAGAAACCCCATGGAAAACTCTTCTTTGTTTCCTGCTACTACAAGTAAAATCACAGCAGCTTACAAGTACGCAATAGTGCAGCGTCGATTTCTTAACAAAGAACAGTGCCGAAATTTGATGGTTGGTATCAAATTGCTTCTTCCGTCTGATTTTGCTTCATTACTAGGAAGAGAATTAAAGAGAAAATGGATAAATACACTGCAGAACAACAAAAAATTTTAAGTTTTATTGACATGTAACAATTCACATCAAACAATTCAATAGTTATTAAGAATTGTACAAAAAACTGTACAATTACCACTACAATCAATTTTAGAACATTTTCTTATTTCTTGTACTCATTGTTATTAGCTTCCTCTTTCCCACCAACCACCCCTACAATCCCCACAAGAAACCATTAAATCCAGTTCCTGGCACTACAGAACCAAAAAATTAACTTTTCCATGATATTTTTCAAAGGACTGATACACGTACACATTTTTACCTATTTGTACGTAACAGTTTACCTAAGCAAATTGTGCTGCTTCTACTTCAGAACTTTTATTTACACATTACAAGATTAAAGTAAGAAAAAGCCAAGTTAACTAACTTGTCAATGCAATGATACTATAATAATTTAATCTCCTTTAACCATTTGGTATTGTACAGTTTTGCACACTGATTGCTTTCTATTATTTCAAAAGACAAGTGTCCTATTTGTTCACTGAGGTAAGAGAAAACCTGACATCATGGCCCGAAGAAGGTGGTCTTACATGATGTTTCTATTGTATGAGCACTCCGCTTCTAGGAGCACTTCCGAATCCTCACCACACTACTGTAGCTGGACATGGAGTCAGCAGTTTATTCATTCAACAAATATTTGCTATTTCCCCATCTATATTTTTTACTATACTTTAGGGTTTTTTCATATACAGAGGAAGTAGTTTCACCCTATAAAATGCACATCTTCTTAGACACTTGATATGGATCACATTTTAAAACCAGAAGAACAAAAGGAGTAAGTATCTACTTTAGCATTTTAAAGCAATTAGATGAATATAAAAAGGGTCCACCATGCTTTGTTCCACATAATGCACTAGGCCCTGAAAACAGGAAAAATGCACACCCTGTGCTGTTAGGTTTTTCTATCTGCTGTCACTCTATGGGTACCAGATTATGGTCTACATTGTACAAACTAAGCACAAATACACCTAATACCAAGTACTTAAAAACATACATCAAATGTCCTAAAAAAAATCACATTTATAGGTGGGAAAATAAAAAGATTTCTTTTGATATATAATTTAACCAGACATTGCTTACAGTGATTGTTTTCTCAGAAGGACATCAGGAAGATGGGGGACAAATTTTTAAAACAAGAATTTACAAGTGTTATGAATACAAGAAAGTAGTTCAAAGTGGAACACATCCTGGCCCACCAAGCCCTGAGGACGATATTTCCACTCAGAGAAGTCAAAGCACAGAGAGGACCATATGGCCAGTCCACTATGAGACACGATGTACCTCACTGACCCATAGTGCTACCAGGGGACAACACTGGAAACACAGTGTGGGAACTGTGCCCAATCTGACCCCATCACACTGAGGCAAAACACTAAGAGCCATGGAACAGAACAGCAAAGGAAGCAGAGCAAAGAAGTCTTGAGGGAGTACAAAAAATAGACTTTGGGGCCAGAGTGTGCCACCCCATCAGACTCAACTGGAAAACACTCCTAAAGGTCAACAAACAGACCTTGAACTATTTACAGGCTTTTCTTTTTTTTTTTTTTGTCTTTTTTTGGTTTTCTTTTGTTGCTTCGTTTTGCTCTGTCTTGTTTTTTGTGCATATTATTATCTCTGCAATTCTATCTAGAAAAAATAGGCGGGATAAACAATCTGAAGGAGAAAACAACGGACTGCTGGTTCTGGGGAGATATGGGAGCAGGGGAGGAGGGGGTGGGGGGAAAGGAAGTGGGTGTTAACAAACCTAGGGACAAGGGAACAATAAGTGATTCAAAATCAATGGCCAGGAGGGTGCAGGAGGCCTGGTAGGGCTTGATCAAGAGCAGTATAACCTAGAGGAATTACTGAAATCCAAATGAAGACTGAGCATGATAGTGGGACAAGAAGAAAGCAAAAGGAAATAGAGGAAAGAATTAGGAGTCAAAGAGTATTTAAAGGTCTAAATACAGGTGTGTACATGCCAATATTTATATATGATGATGGAGAAGTAGATCTAATGTGCATGTATTTATAGGTTTAGTATTAAAGGACATTGGGACTCTACTCAAATACTCCCTCAATGCAAGAACATTTTGTTCTATTAAATTGGCATTCCATGATGCTCATCTTCCCTACATGATTGCTGAAGACAAAACAGGTGCATAAGCAAATGTGAAAAAGAAAGCTGATGGTACCAGCTATCAAAAGATATGGCCTCTGGGATCTTAAAGGCTTGAAGATAGAGACCCACATGGATGAAGCACACTAACCTGTGTGATCACGAGGTATCTATAGGAACAGGTACCAGTCATCAAAGAACAAAAAAAATCATCATTGTGAATGAGGGGGAGTGCGGAGTGGAGACTCAAAGTCCATCTGTAGGCAAGTAGACATCCCTTTACAGCAGGGTCACAGGGAGGAGACGAGCCAGTCAGTGTGCAGTATAACACTGATGAAACACGCAACTTTCCTCTAGTTCTTTAATGCTTCCTCCCCCAATTATCATGATCTCAATTCTACCTTACAAATCCGGGTAGACCAGAGGCTGTACACTGATACAGATAAGAGCCAGAAACACAGGGAATCCAGGGCAGATAAACCCTTCAGGATCAATGAGTGCAGCAATACCAGGAGGGTAAGGGGAAGGTGGGGGAGAAAAGAGGAACCAATGATCCACATATAACCCCCTCCCTGGGGGTGGAAAACAGAAAAGTGGGTGAAGGGAGATATTGGACAGTGTAAGACATGAAAAAAATTTTATAAATTATCAAAGTTTTGTGAGGTAGGGAGGGAGGGAGAAGAAGGGTAAAAAATGAGCGGATACCAAAGACTCAAGAAGAAAGAAAATGTTTTGAGAATGATGATGGCAACAAATGTGCTTGACATAATAGATGGATTTATGGATTGTGCAAAGAGTTAGTTATACAAGCCCCCAATAAAATGATTTAATAAAATAAATAAACCTAACCAAACTCACTACCAAAAAAAAAATTTTCCTGTATCCATTGCTGGTAGGAATGTAAAATGGTATCGCTAATGTAGGTAGTAGTGTCGCAGCTCAACAAAAATCTGATCTACTACACCCAGATTTGAAAAGACATGCAAACAGACTTGTACACCAACATTCCTTGCTATACTATTTGCAATGGGTGAAGATAAGAACCACCTAATGCCCATGAATAGGAAAATGTGATATATATGTGTACACACTACTGCTGCTGCTGATGTTACTCAGCCAATCGGAGAAATGAAGAATTGGCACAATCTACAATATGGATGGGACTCGATGTCATTAAACTAGTGAAAGAAGTCAACCACAGCACGGGACTTGGTTTCAATCTCTTGCCACCAAGAACAGTGGCCCAGAACTACCAGTCTGTTTTAATGCTTCTTTGCTTTTTATGGCAGGTGTGGCTCTGCTGTTGTAAATATTATTGGAACGTTTGCCCTATCACCAACTCCTGTTGTTTCTGTAAATAGTGCTCAGTCACTTAAAGGTTTAATTTACACAAGTCAACAATTCATGTATTGCAGTTCACAGCTGGCCCATACTTGTATAATTTCCCTTTCTCGACAATGTTCTAAATTCTGTAACATTGGCTAAACTAATGACACCATCAAAGTGTACCGGCTACACATTAGACTCCTAAGTGAAACATCAGCAGTTTAAAGTCACCAGCCAAGTCTGTGGGGGAAGGATGAGGCTTTTTACTCCTGTGATGATGTGCAGGCTGGGAGACTCACAGGACAGTTCTACCCTGCCCTATAAAGTTGTCATGAGTCAGCAAGGGGATGATAATTGATAATGTTCTGTAACATAAAATGACAATGATGTCTCTTAGGTGAACCAGAGTCATTTATAAACCATGAGTGGATTTTAGGCTTGTACTTAATTCTAGTCCCAATCTAAGAACAGCTAGTTCTTATGACATGGTCCTGCTTGGTGGTTGCCCTCATGAAGAAATCACTGAAGATATGAGTCTACAGCAAAATGTGGTGAAGAACCTAGATGGTGCCCAGCTATTAGAAAAAATAGTATTGGGGATTTTAAAGGTTTGTTTTCAAACAAGCAGCCATCTAAGTGGGGTGTCACATGGAAGGAGCCCATCAGCCTGTGTGAACATAATCCAAATCTAAAGGCTGGAATGATATCAAAGCTTAAATTGTGAACAATTGGTTTGTAGAAGGCTATGGTTGTCAGTGGAAGCCCAAAATCCATTTAGAGGGTCCACAAAGAGATCAAGCCTCTTGTGAATTCCCTCTCGTTATAGCTGAGGGATGTGAAGAGCTCTATTATCAGACACTGTAAATCAATATGTCAGACATAGATCAAAATGCAGTATATCTTATTTGATTTTCCTTTGGACCCATTTTAAAGCTGTTTCAATTAAAAAAAAAAGTGAAGGGAAAACACTCATGAAGCAAACCCTTGGAGCCTCACTGTGACCATGGACGAGGGGTGGAGGGCCTCGCTAGCATGCAGAGCGCAGTGGATTCCTGCGGATGCGGTTAGGTTCAAACTCAGCACCCCACCATTTGCTCTCCCTTATGAGCCATCTAAATGTGTTCTAGTTCTTAAGATACTTGTAGCTTTCTTTTGACTGAGGTTTTTGTTTTACTTTCATAGTCTTGTTAGTGTTGTTTTTATTGTTTTCACTGTTTTTCTGTATATAAAATCCAAGATAGGTGAATCAGAGGCAGTAACTGGATTCATGGTTCCTTGGGGCAGGGCAGGGGAGGTAGGGAGGAAATGGGGAGCTAATAACAATGAGTCCAAGAATGAAGAAAATATCTAAACCTGATTATGGTGATGATTCTACAACGATATGTGAATTATATACCAATAAACTGTTAAAAAGTCCATCGCAAATTATATAATTAAATGGTTCAATCATATTAAGAAGAGTTGTACAATCATTACCACAATCGAATTTAGAACATTTTCTTCCTTCTTGTACTCACTGTTATTATTGTACTCACTTCCTTCAAACCGCCCCAGCCACAACTCAGGAACCATTAATCAAGATATTGTCTCAATAGATATACCTACCCTAGATTTCATATACACTAAAACATTTAAAAACAGCAAAAAACCTACTAAAAATAACAAAGTAAAACAAAAGTATCCCAACTGAAAAGATAGAAAATATAAAAAACTAAAATCAATTTAAAATGGGTCAAAAAGGAGATCAATGGCTATGGTGCTAAATTTTAAAGGAATTGCATCTGCAATAATCCACTTTCCAATGCACTCTGCATAACAGCAAGGCTAACCACAACACTTGTCTATGCTCAGAGAGGACTCACAGAGCTTTATCCATACATATTTCCCCTGCACTTTGTTTTTACTGAAGTAAAATGGGTCAAAACAGAGGTCAAATGATATCATGCTTTATTGTAATCATCTCTATAACACTCTGTCTGATAGCAAGACTACTGACATCCTTCAACTGAGTCAGAGAGGATTCACCGGAATCTTAAACCACTTGTGTGGAACTTGCAAATGATTTTGGATTTCCACTGTCATCCATATCCTTCTGCAAATCAGGTGTTCACAATTTAAGCTCTAATACTATTCCCTCCTTCATATTTGAGTTTTAATTATTCACACTCCTCTGGTCACAAAGGCTGATGTGCTTCTTCCATGTGGACTTAGGTGACATTTCACTCAGAAGGCTGCTTGTTGAAAAATAAGACCCCCATGCGCCATTCTTTCTAAAAATCATACCATCTAAATTTCTTTACTACACTTTGCTATAGCATCCATATCTTCAGTGAGCATCAAAAAGGGCCAAGTCACAAGAACTAATTCTCATATTGGGCTAGAATTAAATGCAAGTCTAAATCCCATTCATGTTATCTATGGTTTACGTACATCTCTGGTTAATCTTAAGAGACATCATTGTAATTTTATATTAGAGAACATTATCAATCACCCCCAGGGGCACATGGCAATTCTATTGATAGTGTGAACTTTTTGATTAAAGAATCTATAAACGAATGCTGATCAAAAGGGAAAAATTCAAAATTGAATTTCAAATTACCAAGAACTCTAGACTTTCTAGAGCCACGTAAACTGGAAAAACCCAAGTCCTAAAATAATCCTTAAACCAAAAATATCCTCCAAAGTGGGTCACTCCACAAAGAGGTGGGATATGGGATAAGACCATCCACCTGAGGGTCTACACCAAGACAAGGCTGGGGCAAATCCCCACAGAAATGAAAGAACCTTGCCAGGAAATCAAGTTTAGGCCAGGGGAGAGGAACATCACTGATAGTTCTGTTGGCGAGCATGGTAGGTGATTGGGGAGAAATATCCTCACATTGGGAAGGGGTGCTAAACAATGATTGTAGGGAACCTATAGGGACAGATTTTATGTTCCTGGGTAAACACTACAAATATGTCTCTAGCCAAAGCTCAATAAAACATGCCATGGACTAAACACCAAGATGTCACTGGATGCTGACCTTGTGGTACGGTAAACCTTGTGGTCAGCATGGCATCACTCGGGCTACACAAGCGCTTAACACAGAGGCCCAGCAGAATGAACTGAGCCTGGCCTCAAAGGTGCCTGTACCCTTGGACTGAGGACTGGGGTGCTTAGATAGAAGAGGAAGCAGAGTGGCTGCCCTGGACCTGTGGAAGTGATGGTCATTGGACCTTGGGGGGAACCCCATTTGGTTGGAGTCCATCAAAAGGGACTCAGAATCACCATATATTTAGTACCTTGATGCTCCCCTCTCAGTGATATGACTGGCTTTGATCTGTTGGGCAGGGATTTAAACTTGGAAGAATTGATCCAGGATGTTTCCCCTGGCATCGATCCCCCCTGCTTAGGGTAAACAGAATTCAACTGAATATGAGATCTAACTGTGTGGAGCAACAACTCATGGGTTTCGGCTCAAGTTAGAACTGTACTTCCAGACTCCTCAAACCTACAGCAGAATGATGTGTCATCGGAAAACTTGATGGTGTTGCCAGTGCAATCATCTTATACTCCAGGGGGAATGATTGACAATGTGTTACTTTTCTGTTTCTATGGGTTTTTTCCCTGCCTTTCATTTGCTTGTTTTGTTTGTGTTTCTCTTTAGTTGTCTGCTAGTTGTTTTGCTGCTGTTGGTGGGGTAGTTGGTCTTACAGGGTATTAATTTGTCATAGTATGGCTGTCAAAGTAAACCCGAGCTATGCATATCCCAGGGACAAGCAGATGGATTCTGGCCCCAATTTAACTTTAGTCCCAATCCAAAGACAGTTAGTTTGGATAACATGGCCTTGCCCACCTCATGTAATGATCACTGAAGATAAGGGTGCTATAGCTAAGTGTGGTGAAGAAAACAAATGGTGCTCACTATCAATCGGAATAGTGTGTGGAGTCTTAAATTCAAACAAGTAGTCATCTAAACGAGGAGTGAACTATGTCCACAAAGAAGAAGCACACCAGCTTGCGTGACCCAAAGGCACGCAAAACAAAATTCAAAAATGACAAAGGGAAAAGTATCAGAGCCCAAATTTCGAAGACCCAATTTATAGAATGCTATAGAAGATAGGGGGGCCCCAAACCCATCTGCAGAGTATCTAGTCAGATTAAGCCACCAGCAGATCCCCTCTAGTCACAGGAAAGTGTCTCGAACAGCTTTTCTATCAGATAGAGATCATTGTAAGTGTGATTATGCTGGAATGAACTGGATACATGGTCAGATGACCTCCCTTCTAACCTGAACTTGTTCTTGGTCAGTGGTTTTCAACCTTCCTAATATACATTTACTACAGTCCCTCATATTGTGGTGACCCCCCCAACCATAAAATTATTTTTGTTGCTACTTCATAACTGTAATTTTGCTACTGTTATGAATCGTCATGTAAAACCTGATAAGCAGGAAGTATTTTCATTGTTACAATTTGAACACAATTAAAGCAGAGTGATTAATCACAAAAACATTTTCTATTGTGAAAGACTAATTTCTAACTACAAATGAAATTAATTTTGTTGTAAAGCATAGTGTAGCATGGGTAACAGTTTTCACGCCAGTTACTCGTATGTGGGCATATCTGCATATGGGCAGCCCTGCCTAGAGACAGCTAGAGGAACAGTGTCTTGGTTCCTAAGACCATTGGAAATGTGTTTTCAGGTCTTAGGTGACTCCTGTGAAAGGGTTGTTTGACCGCCAACGGGTCGTAACCAACAGGTTGACAACTGCTGTTTAGGTGAGAGCATTTCTTGCTTGTTCTAAGACAAGGTGGTCTTTTCTTTCTTACTCATTATTTGTAATTTTATCTCTAAAGAATTGATTGTGTTAATGATTATGTAAGTCTTCTTGATATGACTGAACTATTGAATTGTGTGATATATGTGGATTAAGTACCAATAAAACTGTTTTAAAAAAGGCTCAGAAACCCACACAGGCAGTCTATCCTGTCCCATAGAGTCACTATGAGTCGGCATTGACTCAATGGCAGTGAGCTTGGTTTGTTTTTTGACCAAATCACAGGGCACTATTACTTTGTCTTACAGCTCAAATTCTTCACTGTGCCAAATCCCAGGCTGAACTTTTACTATCTGTAAATCTAGAAACCTTTTGAGCTTTCTGCAGCACTAGTTCTGTATAAACTCCACTCCAACTATGAATAATCTCTACTGCGTCGATACTCAAACCAAACTCTGCCAGTGAGTTGATTTCCACCCAAAGCAGTTCTGCCCATAGGACAGGGTAGAACTGCCCCTCTGGATTTTTAAGACTGTCACTTTATAGGAGTAGAAAGCTTCATCTTTCCTCCTCAGAGTAGCTGATGGTTCCAAACAGCTGATCTTGCAGTCAGCAGCCCAACATGTAGCTATCATGTTGTCTATTGTCTATACTGCCTACTATATATTGTCTATTCTCTTTACTCAATGCATTAAAACATCTATTAATTTTTTTAAAAAGTAAAATGTATGTATTCCACTTTGTTAGTGCTTTTATTCACTTGTATCTCAATTTGGGTCTATCCTAATTCCGTCATATCAATCAACCAACAAATATGCATTAAAGCACCCAAAATGCAGATATAACAATAAGCAATATTAAGTCCTTTAGAGCTGGGCTAAATTATATAGTTAGAATATAATCAGGTGCACAGAGATTAAAAAAACCCCAAATATGATGCAAAATCAACTAGCTAATATTATTTCTAATTAATTCTTAACTCTGATAACTTAAAAAAAATCTTATGAAAACTTACACATCGGATTGGTTTTGTTCATATAAAGCCTTCATCTCCTCCAGAATTTGTCTGAGTCCATCCTCCTGGAATATATAAACTGCTTTTGATATATATCCATGGATTCCCCAATGCATTCAATTAATCCCCTAAATCTATCTGTACTACATTTATCCTCAATTTATATATATAATTTATTTAAAATCCATAGCCATTGCATAAATTCTGGCTATTTATGTACCTATATCAAAAATAAAGGCTTAATCGAGCATGAAAGTACACATTTTCACTGCAAAAACAACAAATACAAGTTTTAAAATATTTCTCCCAATTTTTTCCCCCAAAGACACAGTTTTGGTTTGTATTGCAAGAAAAGAAAAGCCAAAGGAATTTTTCCTACCATCTACCTTAAGATAGAAATTTTTCACTTAGACAAATAAAATGTTTTAATTCTAAAATTCATAAATGTTAATAAGATAGTTGACCATTTGAAAAGAAGTGACATCAATATATTCTTTCAGCCATAATACAGTCTTGGGTTCAACCAACCCTGTAGCCAATTATATGTTGAAAATATCTGATGATGATGAATAGCCTTGTTTACTCTTGATGTCATTTATTACCCATTTCATCTCCACAATTCTAAAAGTTACAAGTCCTGCTAGTCTTCAATCACTTAAAAAACTCATTTATCAATATCTGTAGAATTGAGTTTCAATCATCCACATTTCTCACCACTAGCTCATCTCTCTGCCTCCATTAGTTCTTCTCTTCTGATGCATTTTCCATATTGCCAATAACCAAAACCACTTCCATTAAGTACATTTTGATTAAATGACCCTATAGGACGAGAAAATTGCTCCCTATGGTTTACACAGCTGTAAATCTTTACAGAAGCGGCTATCTTTCTCCCTTAGAATGGCTGGTGTGTTTGAATTGCTGACCATTAGGCTAGCAGCCCAATGCATAACTCCAGGCCTCATTTTACTGCCAATAAGTACTCCAAAATATAAAAACATCCCACCACACCCCTACCTGAAAACCTCTACCTGATTCCAAATGCCTGTGGAATAATGCCGAAGTTTTTCTAATCCTAGAACCCACCATTGACATCTCCATACATAACCTTTCCAGTTGTGATCATGAGTCTTAAGCCATTGTTTATCACCTGCCTGTGTGAGGGCTAATACTTCATACAAGGCTCGAACACCCACTCCCAACCCCCCAGTAGCATTTCTCTTTATGCTCCCATCTACGCAACACCAGTTTCACTTACCACATTGCATTCTATTCACTTGTGTTTCTTGGTCCTCTCACTGACATCTATCTAGTTGCTGCCCTATGATTGTTTACTACGATGCTTAAACGTACAGGCTCTTGAGCCAGACTTCCAGGGTTCAAGCTCTAGCTCTGCTCTTTACTGGCTATATCACCACTGACAAATCTCCTAACTTCAATTCTCCACTCACATGTTTGAGGTGGGGGGAGACAGCTCAGATCTCACACAATTATGAGGAGAGACAATTGCAAGCTAAGTGCTGAACATCATTCCTACTTCCATGTTATTGTAGTGGACAAATAATCATAATAGTAACAATACGACTGTTAGCACTATTATTATTTCTTGTAGAAACAGCATACAGGGACTCAGCCCTGGGTGTGTCAGGTACAGTTCCTCACTACACCAAGAGCTCTGTACCATCATCATGCCCATTTTTGTTGGTGAGAACACTGGACGCACAGAAAGCCTGAGTCCACAGTGATCGAACAGAGTATGAATCTCAGTCTGGCACCAGAGGCCTACTTCATCATCACATTTTGCTCACTGAGTGCGTGCGCGCACACTAACGCGCATAAAACGCTAGATCCAATAAAAACGACTGGTTCTGTGGGTTTCTGAGGCTGTCAATCTTTAAAAGAACAGAAAGCTTCCAGCTTTCTTCGGCAGAATGGAGGTGGATTCGAATTTACTTTAGTTCGTATTAGGCAACCTTTTACTTGGCTAAGCAAAGGAAAAGCAACAAAGCTAAAAATGAAGCAAAACGGAAGGAAGTAGACTTTGAGGAAGCGCAATTGCTGAGTTGTACAGTAATTTCCTTCTTTCTCCCACAGTAACCTTTTGTTATGCTGTTACTTTCCCTTCCGGAACTTGGCTCACACCCTCAGGGGAATCTGAAGCAAACCGCGAAAAGAGCAGCCCAGGGGAGATCCCGCTCACCCTCCAGCCCCTTTCAGCCAAGCTCCCCGGACCTCCATCCCGCCCTCTGCCGTCCAGCCCGTCATATTAAAGGCGGGCAGCTGCCCTTCTGGCGTGTGGTGCAGTTCGCGGACCACCTCCGTCGCCTTTTCACAGAACATGGCGGGTAGACCTGGTACCGGGACCTCCTTGTCGGCCGCCCACTTGACCGAAGAGTCTGCGGGCTCCCTGCAGCCTAGTTCGCGCCGCGCTTATTAGCGCAGGTCTAGGAAATCGCCTGCGCTTTGGCGGTAAAAATCCCCAACCAATGGGAAGGCAAGGACGCAGGTTGCGTGGCTACGGTGGTTGCAAAGGGACAATTCCATACGCGGTAGAGAAATATGACCGGAAGTGGGGAGGCGGTGACCGGTGCCTTCTTCCGGTGGAACGCGGCCCTCCGGAAAGAGTCCTTGGGGTTCCATTTGACTTTATCCATGAGGTGAGACGAATTTTCAATACTAATCTGAGCACATAGTTTAGGGAGCAGCATAGCTTGGAATAGATGTACCACCCACACCCCCCGAAACTTCCTCTTTTCCCTTTTTTAAAAATAAAAATCATTCTATTGAGGGCTCATATAACTATCCATATGTACATACATTGTGTCACGCTCATTTGTACATTTTTGATATCATTCTCAAAACATTTGCTTTCTCCTTACTCCCTTTATATCAGCTCCTCACTTTTTCCCCTGCTTCATGGAACCTTGATCATTTATCAATTATTTTGTCATGTCTTACAGTGCCCACATCTCCCTTCATCCACTTTTCTGTTGTGCAACTCCATGGAGGGGGTTATATGTAAATCCTTGTAATCAGTCGCCCCCCTTTTTTTTTTAAATCATTTTATTGGGGGCTTGTACAACCCTTATCACAATCAATACATCATTCCATTGTGTTTAGGACATTTGTGCATTTGTTGACCTCATCATTCTCAACACATTTCCTTTCTAATTGAGCCCTTGGTATCAGCTCCTCGTTTTTCTATCTCCCTCCCTACCCCCTCCCTCCTAAACCCTTGTTAATATTGATAGGTTTAGAATTAAGGTAGCAGATGGACATTGGACCTCCACTTCTTTTCTCCCTCAATTGCAAGAACACTTTGTTCTATTGAACTGGCATGCCGTGATGCTCACCTTAAAAGCTTGAAAATAAACAATCCGCGATCTAGCTCAGAAACAGCAAAGCCCACGTGGGAGAAGCACACCAGCATGTGTGATCACGAGGTGTTGAAGGGATCAGGCATTAAAGAACCAAAAAAATCACATCATTGTGAATGAGGAAGGGTATGGAGTAGGGACGAGGCCAAAACCCATCTGAAGGAAAGTGGACATCCCCTTACAGAACGGTTGTGGGAAGAGAAGAGGTGTTCAGGGTGCAGTGGAGCAACAATGAAACATACAGCTTTGCTCTAGTTATTTTCTATTTATTTATGTATTTGTTTGTATCATTTTATCAGGAGCTTGCACATCTCTTATCACAACCCATACATACATTGTGTCGAGCACATTTCTACATTTGTTGCCATCATTATTCTCAAAACCTTTGCTTTCTACTTGAGCCCTTGGTATCAACTCCTCATTTTCTCCAACCCTCCCCGCTACCCCCTCCCTCATGAACCCTTGATAATTTATAAATTATTATTTTGTCATATCTTACACTGTCCGACATCTCCCTTCACCCACTTTTCTGTTGTCCTTCCCCCAGGGTGGAGGTTATGTAGGTCCTTGTAATCAGTCCCCCCTTAATACCCCACTTTCCCTCCACCCTCACGGTATAGCCATTCTTAGCACTGGTCCTAAAGAGAGCGTCTGACCTGGATTCCCTGTGTTTCAAGTTCCTATCTGTACCAGTGTACATCCTCTGGTCTAGCCAGATTTGTGCGGCAGAATTGGGATCATGATACAGGAGGGGGTTGGGAGAGGAAGCATTTAGGAATTAGAGGAAAGTTGTATGTTTCATCATTGCTACACTGCACCGACTGGATCATCTCCCGACAACCCTTCTGAAAGGGGATGACCACTTGCCTACACATGGTTCTTGGGTTCCCAATCTTCACTGCCCTCATTCACAATGATATAAATTTTTTGTTCTTTGATGCCTGATACCTGATCCCTTTGAAACATCATGATCACACAGGCTGGTGTGCTTCTTCCATGTTGCCTTTGTTGCTTCTGAGCTAGATGGCTGCTTGTTTACCTTCAAGTCTTTAAGAGCCCAGACGCTATCTCTTTTGACAGCCAGGATTTGTTTCACCACATTTGTTTATGCGCCCATTTGTCTTCAGCAATCATATCGGGAAGGTGAGCACACAATTATATGACTTTTTTTGTTCTTTGATGCCTGATAACTGATCCCTTTGGCACCTCATGATCACACAGGCTGGTGTGCTTCTTCCATGTGGGTTTTCTTGTTTCTGAGCTAGACAGCTGCTTATTTACTTTGAAGTCTCTAAGACCCTATATCTTTTGATAGCCATTTGTCTTCAGTGATCTGATCATTACACACCTCTTTTTAACAAGTTTAAACTATTGTATTATATGACATCTGAATTATATGTCAATAAAACTGAAAAAATTTTAAAGATTAAAGGAATATATGGAGTCGCTATACTAAAAAGAACTAGTCAATATTGCATCATGTTAAGAGGTATCATATAAGAACCAAAGGTACTGAAAGAAGAAGTCCAAGTTGCACTGAAAGCATTAGTCAAAAACAAGGCTCCAGGAATTGTTGGAAAACCCACTGTAGGCAGTTACATAATCTAATAACTTGAGAAAGGGTAAAGTCTAGCCTGTCAATAGGGTCACAGCGAATGAGGCCTCTGTGGGGCCTGGCTTTCTCCAGAGGATTTTGGGTATTCCTGTATTGCTATCTTGTGGTGGAACACACTGTCTCTTTTCTACACAATCCTGTTGACAAACCACATGGAGACACACTGAGAGAGCCAGAGCCCTGGAGCTGGAGGAGCCACATAGTGACCCCTGCCAGCACCAAGATCCTTCACCGCTACTGGATCTACATGACTTTCCACCCACTGGTCTGTGATATTCTTGCATTTGGCATTATTGCATGGCTACATGAGTCTAAAGAGGAATTTATTGACCAGTATTGGACATAGGGGATAATATTGGACTTACGGACTTGATCTGGACTGGGCTGGGATGTTTCTCAATATACAATTGCTCTTTTATACAAAGCTCTTTCTTATACACATGAGTGTCTGTGAATTTGTTTCTCTGGTCTACCTGGACTAACACATTATGCTACCTGGAGTGGTGTACTAGAGAAACAAATCACAAAGATGGAGAGTGGATGCTTGTTTGACGTCTGCTCATGGTAGTACTTTTTTGGCTAGCCAGAGGTTAGATCTGGCCATTCAGTTTGCTGGGTTGTTTTATGGAAAAAATACAGGAAGTTAAACTTTTTATGATTTCCTTTGATTGCTGTCTTTGGTGATTCCTGTACTAACTGGTAAAAATGAATGTGATTAATGCATATTTAGAGCTCAGGGGTAGAAATCCAGATTGGAGACTGGAAAGTCAACTCGGTGCTCCTCAAGGGGACAGGCACTCCCCTCTCTGGATCTCACTTTTAACATCGATACACAAAGGTCGATTCTGTGAGGGTCACAGACTGGGGACTCCCATGGCCAAATGAGGACCTGTGTGGACTCTGGTTGGCCTGCTTATTCACTGCCATCTAGAAGATTCCAACTCACAGTGACCCTGTAAGACCAAGCGGAACTGCCCCTGTGGGTTTCCGAGGCTGAAATTCTATATGGACTAGAAGGTCTCATCTCTGCACAGCCCCCCACCCTATCCCCCAACCCCCGCTCCCCCAGTGTGACTGGTGGTTTCAAACTACTGACCTTCTAGTTAGCTGCCCAACACATAACCCACTGTGCCATCAGGGCTCTTTGGCCTACTTGGCTTCTATCCAATGTTATTGAATCGCCTTTGAAAAAATCAGGAGGTTTTTAAGAAAACAGGAATTTTGACTTTCTCTAGAAAAATCGATCTGGCATCACTGGAACCTAAACTAGAGGATCCACAATTCCACGTGGCTCTGGGAATCTCAACATTTCTTCCTCCTGCTCAAAGTAAAATGGTTTAAGGGGACCTTTCACAGCTGGTGGGCTGGTCTCCTTTCTAGAAAGTTGCCTCTGTAAAGAAAATGCATCTTTCTTCCCTTTTACCTAGTTGGGGGTGGTGAGGGTAGCAGGAGCTATTGGGTTAAGAAAAATCAGTCCAGGTAGCTTCAGTCTGCCCTGCCAGGGCTTTAGAGGCCAAGCCTTTTTTGCTCCAGCTGACTGACCTGCTGTTTCCAGGGCAGCCCCACCATCTGTTCCCAGATGCAGGGAGGGAGCCGACTTTCCTCCATCACACCTGCCCCAAACTCAGGCCCAGAACTACTGTCTAAACACAGAACAACTTTTGTCTGTGGCCAAATGTGGGACCCCAAATTTCTTCCCTCTTTCCCGATACTCCTTCAGTGACTTGATGACCTGGGCCAGGCTGAGATGAATTAGCTTGCTCCTCACAGCTGGCTGCTGGGTTCCAGTCAACTCCCAGAGGCCACTGGCTGTGCCCATCAGTAGAAGTGGGAGTTGAGAACCCTCAGCTCTTGGCTGAGCAGCTCTGTCAGTCTGTAGCTGTTGACTGTAGCTGCTTCTGACAGCCAGTCTAGCTGGTGCTTTAAGTCATTTCAGTCGCTCCACCTCAGCTGTGATTAGTCTAGTTTCTGTAGCCTCAGAGGGAGGGGAAAACAAAACACCTCAATGACTTTGAATCAGAGTGGGTTATCCTCTTTTAAAAGGCAGAAAGTCTGAATTGGAGGATATTTTTGGGGGGTCTCTTTTATGCATTTCACATTTATGAAATAAGAACTAACAGTATTTGTTCCAGTAAGTGGATCAGAACCACCTAAGGGCACACTCCTCCCACCAGGCCACGCCTCACTAAGAATAGAGGTCCATCACTTGTCTGGCATTTTGTGGTACTGTGGTGACTTTTGTTTTGTGAGATACTGGGAGCTATGTGATTGGCATTTCATATACCAGCAGGGTCACCCAAAGAGCTTCCAGACAAAGAACAGACAATGAAGAAGGAATTGGCTGCCTGCATGGGAAGAATGAGCCATTGAAAACCCTATGGATAGCAGCAACACTGTCAGTTACTAGACCCCCCATGAACAACAGAAGAACATTGTCAGAACGTGTGCCAGAAGATGAGCTCTTCAACTTGGAAAGTACTCAAAATACGGCTGAGGAAGAGGAAGAGCTGACTTTTCATAGGCAAGTTGACCATAATGATGCAAATCGAGTATAGCCATCAGGACCTTCATTTGCTGATGGGGCACAACTCAAAATGAGGAGAAACAGTTCAAATCGTCATTAATAATTGAAACTTGGGATGTATGAAATATGAATCTAGGGACATTGGAAGTCATTAAAAATGAAATGGAATACATAAAGATTGATATTGTAAGCATTAGTTAGCTGAAATGGACTGATATTGACCATTTTGAAACAGAAAATCTTACGGTTTACTCTGCTGGAAATGACACAATCAAGAGAAACAACATTGCATTCATCATCAAAAGGACATTTTAAGATCTATTTTAATGTACAATGCTATCTTTGATAGGATGCTATCTATGCCCCTTCAAGGAGAACCAATCAATACAACTATTGTTCAAATTTATGCACCAACCACCCAAAGCTGGTGATGCAGAAATTGAATAATTCTACCACCATATTCAGTCCCAAATTTGTCAGACTTGTTATCAAAATGCTATTGGAATGCAAAAGTTGAAAACAAAGAGGAAGGATCAGTAGTTGAAAAATATGGTCTTGGTGATAGAAAACAAGCTGGAGATCGCATGACAGAGTTTGCAAGACCAATAAATTGCTGATAGCATATACTATATTTTCCAACTTCTGTTCTTTCCTCTTTGGTTCCAACATTTGCACTCCAATCACCAATAATTACCAATTTATCTTGATTGGATGTTAGAATTTTGCATGATTAATGATTTCTTCAAACATTTGATCAACAACAAAAAAGGTGACCATAAATGTGGACTTCTCCAGATGGAATACACGGAAATCAAATTGACTACACCTGTGGGAAGAGACAATAAAAGAAGCTCAATATCAGCAACTGAAACCAGTCCAGGGACTGATTGTGGAACAGATCAGCAATTGTTCATATGTGAGCTCAAGTTGAAGTTCAAGAAAATGCAAACAAGTACACGAGAGTCGATATACAACCTTGATAATAACCAACCAAATTTTGAGAACATCTCTGAATAAAGCACAGTGTCATTATAAAAAAAAGGAAATAAAGAAAAGATACAAGTGCATGTCCAAAGAGACTCTGAAACTTACTCTTAATCAGAGAGTAGCTAAAGCAAAAGGAAGAAATGATGAAGTAAAGAGCTAAATAGAAAATTTCAAAGGACAACTCGAGAATACAAAGTAAAATATTATCACAAAATGTGCGAAAGCCTAGAGTTAGAAAACCAAAACAGAACATATTCAGCATATCTTAAACTGAAAGAACTGAAGAAAAAT
Source organism: Tenrec ecaudatus (assembly GCF_050624435.1). NCBI lineage: Eukaryota > Metazoa > Chordata > Mammalia > Afrosoricida > Tenrecidae > Tenrec > Tenrec ecaudatus. Next base: position 123,023 of record NW_027459058.1, on the reverse strand, counting down.
GTCAAGTCTTGAGGTGCAATATTAAAAAATTCTATGGGCAAAATATTGAATGATGAAGGAAACATCTGAGGAAGATGGAAACAATATGGAGTCACTGTATCAAAAAGAATAGACCAACATTCAACCATTTCAGGAGGTAACATATGAGCAAGAACCAATGGTCAGGAAAGAAGAAATTCAAGATGCATGGAAAGCACTAGCCCAAAACAAGATGCCAGGAATTGCTGGAATATCTATTGAAATGTTTCCACAAGCTGATAAAGCACTGGCAGCACTCACTCATCTATGTCAGGAAATTTGGAATACAGCTACTTGGCTAACGGACTGGAAAAGATCCATATGTGTATACATACCAAAGAAGGGAGACCAACAGAATGGTCAAATTATGTAACACTATCATTGGCATCACATGTGAGTCAAATTGTACTGAAGCTAATACAACAACAGTTGCATTGATTCATTGACAGAAAGTTACCATATTCAGCATTCAAGAGCCATCGTGGCACAGTGGTTACAGGTTGGATTGCAAACCCCAAGGTCAGCAGTTCAAAACCACCAGTCACTCCGTGGGAGAAAGGCAAGGTTTTCTACTCCCATAATGAGTTACAGTCTCAGAAACTCACAGGGGCAGTTAGTTCTACCCTATACTATAGGGTCAGGATGAGTTGTCATCAACTACAAGGCAGTGAGTTTGGTTTCCCAGAGATTTAAGCCAGATTCAGAAGAGGATGTGGAACAAAGGATATCAGATATCAGATGGATCTTGCCTGAAAGCAGTGAATACCCTAAAGATGGTTACTTATGTTTTATTAACACCCAAGCTATCTGACTGTGTGGATCATAAGAAAACATGGATAGTTTTGAGAAGAGAATTCCAGAACACTTATAGAACAAGGGTAGATTGCATGGTTTAAGAACCAAGAAAGGTGTGCATCCTGGTTGCACCCACTTATTATACTTTTTCAATTGTATGGTGAGCAAATAATCAGAGAAGCCAAATTATATGAAGAAGAACACAGAATCAGATTTGGAGGAAATATTATTAACTACCTGCTATATGCAGACGACACAGTTTGGCTTGCTGACAAGGATGGGGGACTTGAAGCACTTGCTGGTGAAGATCAAGGATTGCAGCCTTCAATGTGGGATACAACTCAACACAAAGAAAACCAAAATCCTCACAACTGAACCAATAGGTAACATGATGATAAATCGAGAAAAACCTGAAGTTGTCAAGGATTTTGTCTTGTCTGGATCCACAAGCAATGCTCCTGGAAGCAGCAGTCAAGAGATGAAAAGATACATTGCACTGGGTAGATCTGCTGCATAAGAGCTCTTTAGAATGTTGAAAAGTTAGGATGTTACTTTAAGCAGGAAGTACACCTGATCCAAACCATAGTATTTTCATTTGCCTCATCTGCATGTGAAAAGCTTGCCATTGAGTGAAGAAGACCCAGGTAAACTGTATGAATTTGAACCATGGTACTGGCAAAGAATATTGACAGTACCATGGACTGCCAAAAGAACAAACAAAATCTGTCTTGGAAGTACGGCCAGAATTCCCATTAGAAGTAAGGATGGTGAGACTTTGGACATGTTGTCAGTGGAGACCAGTCCCTGGAGAGGCATCATGCTTAGAAAAATGGAAGGGCTGTGAAAAAAGGTTGAAGGCCCTTGAAGAGCTGGATTGACACAGTGACGACAACAAGAGGACTGAGCATAGGAACACTTGGGTGGATGGAGGAGGAGCTGTTATTGTTACATTCTGCTGTGAATAGGTTTGCCATGGACCAGAACCAACTGGATGGCAAACTAACAACAACAACAACAACAACAGGGAGAGACATTAAAAAGCCAAACTCACTGCCATTGAGTTGACCTTGATTCAGAGCAACCCTGGAGGACAGGGTAGGACTGGCACCCGTGAGTTTCCCGAGAGTGTAACTTTTCACAGGAGGGGAAAGCCCCTTTAACCTACTACTTAGCAGCCCAGCCCATCACCAGGGCTCCACAAGGATAGAGAGAAACACTGTTAGGGCTGGATAGGGCAGAGGCTGTACACTGGTACAAATGAGGGCTGGAGGTACAGGGAATCCTTGGTGGACGATACCTTCAGGACCAAGGGTGTGAGGGGCGATGCTGGGAGAGTGGAGGGTGAGTGGGTTGGAAAGGGGGAACTGATTACAGGATCCACATGTGACCTCTTCCCTGGGAGAGGGACAGCAGAGAACCGGGGAAGGGAGACTCCGGATAGGGCAAGATATGACAAAATAACGATGTATAAATTACCAAGGGCACATGAGGGAGGGGGGGAAGGGGAGGGAGGGGAAAAAAAGAGGACCTGATGCAAAGGGCTTAAGTGGAGAGCAAATGCTTTGAGAATGATTGGGGTAGGGAATGTATGGATGTGCTTTATACAATTGATGTATGAATATGTATGGATTGTGATAAGAGTTGTATGAGTCCCTAATAAAATGTAAAAAAGGAAAAGAGGAGAAAAAAATTATTAGGGCAAAGACTGTACAGATGTGCTTTACACAATTGATGTATGTATATGTATGAACTGTGATAAGAGTTGTATGAGCCCCTAATAAATTGTTAAAAAAAAAATGATCCTCAATTCTATCTGAATCCTTGCCAGAGCTGCAAGTTGCCTTAATAAACACGTGCAAAAAAAGTACCTCTGGCAGCAGACCGCTCAGGTTCAAATCCAGGCTCTCTAACTTATTGACTATGTGACCTTGGGCAAACCTGGACCTCTCTGTGCTTCCAAAGACTCACTTTCCAAAAGGGAAGTCATAAGCCAACTTTTCTTATTCCTCACTGGGTTGCTTTGAAGATGAAATGAGACATCTGTCTAAAAATGCTTCTGACCATCCCTTGGTTCTCAGAGCTCCACAAATGCTATGGATTATTGTTATAAGATTATGAATGATTTTTTCCAAGGGTAGTGCAAAGATTAACATCAGTGCTACTTCTCTCTGACAAAATATCAATCCAAATTTCTAAATAGCAGGGTCTGAACGGATGCGCTGTTAACAGCATCTTGCTTTTCTCCCATCACTTGTCACAGTAAATCTGATAAGAAATGCTGGGCTAGGGCCTGCAGCCAAGCCCCTCACTGGCAGCGTGCAGGACCTCAGGTTGTTGCCAGGCCAAGGGACATCACAATGGCAAGAGGAGACTCCACAAAGGGCCCCTGCTTCCTCCCCCACGCCACCCTTCCCCACATTCAGGGTGAAACGTCAAAATACAATTTTTTTTGTCACCTGGTGAAATAATGAGCCCCCATTCCCGTTGCCTTGGTATCATCAGAGCGCAACAGCCACGTGGGGTAATCGCTGTCTCCGTGTTAATGCTGCTCAGTTCAAACATTTTCACAGGCCCTGGCGAAATGAAACCCGTGCTTTCTACCTAGGTAGAGTTTGAGGCGATTCAGCCCATTTGCTTCTGCTGAAGAGGCTACCTCAGAAAAACAGGAAATAAAAACATAGAGGGTGCCATTGACATTAGGTTTCTCGTTTTCTTCCTTTCTTCCCTACCTTCCTTTCTTCTTGCCCTTCTCTTTCTCTTTTCTTCCTTCCCTCCCTTTGCTCACGTCTTCCTGCCTGCCTTCACTTTCCATCTTCCCTCCCAAACTCCTCCATTTCTTCTTCGCTCCTCTCTCCCCACCGCCACCTTTCTCCTTTCCTTCCCTGCCTTTTCCCTTCAGCCTCCCAGTTTCCCTCCTTCACTCTCTCCTTTGCTCCTTCCTTTCCCCACCTTGTTTTGATCCAGTGATTTGTACTCCTTTCTTCCTCTCATCCCACCCCTCCCCATTGCTGGAGAAACATCAGTTCCTTGTGGTGCTGGTTTCTTGGCGCCAGACCCTGTTCTTTGGGTGTTCACAAGTCTGTGTCCTGTGTGCAAACATAAGACAGACATATGATCAGGATTGGACAGAAGATGGGATTTGACAGGTGTTCTGCATCCCAAATCTCCAGGAGGCAAAGGTAAAGTCAGGCTCCTGCCTTTAAGGTTATGTCTCCCATTGTAACTGCATCCCACAAAGGCTCCTGCCTCCTGGCCACCTGAGGCCTGCTGCCTGCCTTCCTCTAGCTCCTGGGGAATTGGGGCAGCAGTGGCAAGAACAACAAAAATCCCCAGGAGTTGACAAGAAGGGAAGCTGCCTTGCTCGAGAGACGGCCCCCTCACCCACCTGCATGATGTTGAGATACAGGTTCTCATCCCTGTGGATGGGCAAGAAACACCCCCTCCCCAAACGCAGTGGCTTCAAACAAGGACCATCATCGTGTGGTTGCTGGGAGGCCACTGGGTCGTGCTTGGAGTCTCCCATGAGTTGGCAGTCACATGGGAGCTGGGGCAGGGGCCTCTGGTGACTCCAGTGCCTACATGTGCACTCAGAGGGCTGGAAGCTGAAGCTGGGTGCTTAGCTGAGTTGTTGGTTGGAGTGTCTCCACGTGGCCTTTCCAGGCGGCTCAGGCTTCTTTCAGCATAGTGTCCGGGTGCTGAGAAGTGTCCTGAGAGGTAGCACGTGGAGGCTGGACATTCTAAGGGTGAGCACTCAAGAAGAAGTCTTTGAAGGGATTTTTCAGAAGCTGTGAAGCACTTTGTGGGAGGGAAGGGGGTTGCCCAAACTAGATGTCACAGTGTCATCTTCTCCATAATCTATTGGTCACAGAGGTCATGGAACATCCCAATTTAAGGGGAAAGGGCATAGACTCTACCTTCCTATAGGTAACCTGTCAAGGAATTTGGGGGTCACATACGAAGACTGGGAGACCCTGGGTGGCACAAATGGTTAAGGACTCAACGTATCAAGAGGTGGGCAGCTGCACCCCTCAGAAGAAATAACTAATGGCCTGCTTCTAGAAGCCCACAGGCTTGAGAATCCTGTGATGTGTAGTTTCTCCCTGGCACCCAGGGGGTCCTCGGGAACCAGAACCAACATAAGAGCAATGGGTTGGGTTTTTGTTGGTTTTGTTTGGGCTAATATTAAAATGACTAGTATGAAATTATATATGTATTGTGTTTAACTCTCAGGACTCTGATTATGCTGAAGTTGAACAAAACCGTCTGCCTCTTCTATGAACGCCAGCCGATGGAGGCAAAGGGTGAGGGTCTAGAGGAAGAATGAATGTCCCATTCCCGTCCTTATGTTTCAGTTGTCCTTAAAGGGCACAGGGGACAAACCAGATGTCTTTGATATGATTTTAGCCTAATGATGTGCTAGTATGATGATGAGCAGCCTGAAAAGTGGTTTTAACTAATGTGATCCAATATTTGAAAAGTTGACGATTTCACATCGAATTTTATATTCTCAGCATCTCAGTTACAAACAGAAAATCAGGCCTTAAAATCCTTGCATTTCCCCAAGGCAACAACAGTCTGGAGCTAGAATTTGAATGTCCCCTGTGGATGAGCTGACACGTGCCTGTTAACCACAGTCCCCATCCATCCCTATTGCCCCCAAAACAGAGGTTGGCTACAAGTATCCTTTATCTATATGGCTAAATAGGTTAGTTAGTTTGGGTTGGGTTGCTAGTTTTTCCTGTTTTGTTTTGCTTACTTTTGATTTTTGGGGGGGCTAGGAAATGGTGTGTATTTTGGTACCATGTCTTCCAAAGCGAGAAAACCAAACCCAGTAAGCCAAGAAGGTCAAACAGTCTAGATTAATGATGAAAGGAGGAGCCCTGTTGGTGTGGTAGATTATGAGTTGGACTTCTAACTGCAACATCAGAAGTTCGAAACTCCCCCCACCCCCACTCCACAGGAGAAAGATGAGATTTTCTACTCCTGTAAAGATTTACAGCCTTGGAAACCCACAGGGGCAGTTCTATACTCTGTCCAAAGGGTTGCTATATGTCAGAATTGATTCCAGGGTAGTGAGGTTGTCTTGATTGATATAAATAATTTTTGGTGAGTATTGAAAAAACCAGTCAATATTATTTTTAATACACATCAAAGAAGGTCCACATTAATTGTTCACACAACCCTGCCACCTTCTTTCTTTATTCCCTTGCCTCCCACTCTCCTTTCTTCCTTCCTATGGTCTTTTATCTCATTCATTTTCTTTCAAGGGTTAGCCTAGGAGTGGGAAAGTCTGACTAATTCTTAACCAAAAGACTAAATTGGTTTTATTGTTGGTGTTATTACTTGGGTTAAATTTTTTTCTTTTCTCTTCTTCTATTGGTTTGTGTCATGTAACCCAGAAAATGGGGAAACATTTGGAACATCAAAACACTATCCTTTCTCAGTAGACTACAAGCATTAAAGGCAACAGAGATAAATACTCCAATAATAACAATAACATACAAGGATAGCTAGAGAGATAAATAGATAGATAGAAAAACCACAAAATCTGAGCAGTTGTGGGAAGGAGAATGGGAATAGCCCCATGAATAAATATAGGTTTGCCAGAGAATAGTTCTATATACATATTAGCATATACTACAAATATGACCATGAATATAATAGTGCATCCAGGAGGCATAGTTAGGAAATGTCTTAGCTAGAACAAAACCCCTTGAGGGAGCGTGTCCTAAATATCGGGGATCAGGAACATAGCTCTGAGAGACCTCAAGATCAATTGGTACAAACTAGCTCACAAAGACAATGTTCTGTATCCATCAGGGAAGTGACTGGGATCTTCAAAAGCTAGTGAGTAGCAAACTAAAATTCGGTTCTTGGTCTCACCCTATGTGTTGGACAGGGTTCTCTAGAGAGACAAAACCATATTGCTAGTAATTATATATAAATATATTTATAAAGCTAGATATGCAATACAAGAAATGAACCACTAAATTATATACAGATAGATAACACAAGAAACTAACAGTTAAATTATAAAACAGTGAGACACTAGCAGTCCTTTAAGGCTTGAGAGCCGCCAGTTGCCAGTCCCATTCTGTAGAGAGAGCTGGGCTATATATACCCAGGCAGCAAACAGCAAGGCAATTCACCAACTGTCACCAATTGTCGGTCCCCAGCTCCAGAGACGAACATTCCAATCCTGTGGGATTAAATGGACCTCAACTTACAGCGACAGAGTCCACAAGCTAGGCATCCCACAGGTAGTGTACCCCTTTAAATTGAGGCACAGAACAAGCAAGGCGAGGCTCACGAAGCCATTTATCCCTCTGCCCTTCGATTAATCCTACTTGTGTTTATCGGCCAGGCTGGCACAATAAACTATTGCACCCTGTCTGGAGCAAATACCATTGAAGAAGCTCAAGATGCCTGGCAACAATTAGTCCAAATCAGTAATGGACTATGCGTACCTCAGCCTCTATGATGCTAAGGTCAGAAGAACTAAATGGTGCCTGCCTATCACAAACAGCTGCTCTGAAAGGGATCATGGTACATGATCCTAGATAGAGTGGGGAGTAATGTGTAAGAAAACTGAAAGTCATACTACTACTACCAATAGTAATAATAATAATGATAAAAGATGAGGTTTATTGGTTAGATAGACTAGTGAGATCCCCACTACTATGGTCCTTCATCACCCTTCAGGTCTGGAACTGAATTCAACCCCCTGAAAAATAGACAGGTTTATAAAGTGAACCTTATGAGAAAAGATTGCAGCCCTCAGTATGGATTACAACTCAATGTCAAGAAGACACACATCCTCACAACTTGATCAATAGGTACCATGATAAATGGAGAAGTTTGTTGTTTTTTTTACTTGGTGTAATTTGTTGAAGTTGTCACGGATTTTTTGTCTTGATGAGGTCTATAATCAATGCTCTTGGAAGCTGCAATCATGAGATCAAATGACGCATTCCATATGGATACATTTGGTGCACAATACGTCTGTAGAGTGCTAAAAAGCAAGGATGTTACTTTGAGGACTAAGGTGCACCTTACCCAAGCCATAGTAATTTAAATTGCCTCATAAGTATGTGAAAGTCAGACATTGAATAAGGAAGGCTGAAGAAGAATTGATATGTCTGAATTGTGGTGCTGGTGAAGAATATTGAAAGTAACATGGACTGCCAAGGGAACAAACAGATCTGTCTTAGAAGAAGTATGGTCAGAGGGCTCCTTAAAGGCAAGGATGGTGAGACTTCCTCTCACATACTTTGGTCATGTTCTTAAGAGAGACTAGTCCCTGGAGAAGGACATCATGCCAGGTGAAGTAGAGGGACAGTGAAAGAGAGGAAGCCCCTTAAGGAGATGGATTGACAGTGACTGAAACAAGGGGCTCAAGCTTGGGAACAATTAGGAGAATTATTCAGGGCTAGGTAGTGTTTCTGTCTGTTTGGCATAGGGTCAATGTGGGTTGCAACTGGCTCAATGGCACCTGATAAGAACAACTACACCAAAATGAATCATAGCACTGAGGAGCACACATTCCTCAGAACCATCAACCATTCAAAAGCAAATAGGCAGTATTTTCCCAAGGTCAAATTCAAAAGGCAGGCAAGGTTAGGGGAGAAGGGTGAATGAAAACAGGAAGCAGAGTTTCAATGGCATGAGTGATATTACATTGCAGGAGATTGTCATCAATGTCACATAACAAAACGTGTATAAATTGTTACGTGCAAAGCTGATTTTCTCTGTAAACCTTAACCCACCTTACAATAAAAAGTTTCTTTTTTTAAAACAAAGACACCATCGTTCATATTATAGACACAGCCAAAGAAAGATCTCCTGGACAATCCTAAAAGGATCTCCCAAATGATTTGGGTAGTTAGCCCTCCCCAGGGAGTTCTACCCATTGAAACGCTGGGCGGTTATGGCTGCAATTATATTTCAGGCCAGAAGAGGCAGCAGAGGCCTGGTTGTTCAAATGCTACAAAACTACCAGACAATGGGCAAACAGTTTCTTTCCACGGACGACTAGCGGCTCTGTCATATCCATGTCTGGTGTTCAACACTTGGCGACAGAATCCAGCCCGCTGGGTTTGGGTGGGGTCTGTTTCTCACCCATGCTTGGCTTGGGATTGTTCTATGGCATCCACAAAGTGGAGTCCTTTCCTTTCTGATGTCCCGAGAAAGCTGTTTTCTCCTTTTTCTCTCTCTGGCCCTCTTCCCAAGAACCCTGGGGTTCACTCTGCTTTCCTCTGGTTGATGTTTCTCAGGCAGTTACTTGACCTCGGTTCATCTACTGCAGGTGACCATTAGCAAGTAACTGTACCATCCTTGGATGGTATTGTTCATGAGCTAGGCTGCGAACTACGGGTTAAAGGTTTGAGTTCACCCAGAGGTGCCTTCCAAGAAGGGCCTGGTGCTATGCCTCTGGAAAAAAACCCACCCCAGCCATGGAAAATTCTAGGGACTGGACTTCTCTACCACACTTGGGCTCTCCATGAGTCCGAGTTGACTCAATGGCAATTGGTTGCTGGTATTCCTGTAAGTAGAAGACAACAATCTTTAAGCAGTCCCTCTTGGATTCATGGGAGGAGGATGGCTTCCTCTGAGAGAACTTCTCAGGGCTCCAAGGGCTCAATGATCTTACAAAAAATGAGAGAAATGATGAGCCTGATGACAGATGATATTGCTATGCAGGCCTCGTTTCAGGATGCTCAAGTTTCCAGGTCTTTCCCTGACTCACAGTGTAGCCCTGTGAGGTTCCAAATAGAAGGGCACCCTTGCTCCCAGGACCTGGAGCCTTGTAGCTGAGCAGAGCAGTCATGATGAGAAAGAGGACCCAAGGGGGAAGTCAGGGGGCTGCTTCACTTGTCTCAGAGTCAGGCAAACAAATGTTTTGGCAGGAAATTTCTCTTCAAGAGTGTTCTGATTTCTTGAAGGAAATATTTTTCTGAACCATTTCCTCAGGGGAAAACCACTCAACTACCTCGGGAAGGAAGATTTTTCTCCTTCCAAGCTTACCAGGCTGTGCTAACTCACAGAGGAGGTGTGACTAGCAGGCAATGAAACTGATTTCCAGACTCCTATGAAAATCAGCAAGTGCTCGGCTGCTAAGTGAAAGGTCGGCAGTTGGAAAACCCCAGCTGCTCTGCAGGAGAAAGTGGTGGCTGACTGTGTCTGACAAGATGACAGCTTTGGAAACCCAATGGGGCAGTTCTCCTCTGTGTTCTACAGTTGCTTTGAGTTGGAGTGGACTTGACAGTGATAGATCTGATCTTTTTCCCCATGAAAATCAACTTTCACGAATACATGTGCATTCATGGATGTCTGTGTCTGCTTTGGCATGCATGTGCACATATGTGCCTATTTACACGTGGATGAATACGTCTGTGAATGTGGGCGTCTCTGTTTACTTTGCCGTGTGTGCACATGTCTGCCTTTGTCAGTATGCATGCGGGCTCAGGCAGCATAAAGAGATCACAGAGAAACTTGGAGAGAAAGAGAAAAGTAACCTATTTTCTCATGGGTCTCCCATACCTGACGGTCTACTGGCATCCACCGCCACGAAGACCAGAGGTCACTTCATGCCATGTGTCCAGCTGCACATTGCTGGTTGAGGTCAGTCACCAGGGAGGCAAGTGAGACTGGCCTCGCCAACCTACCACCCAACTGCAGGAGTGATTCCCACCATCTGTCCTGGAGCCCCTCCCACCTTACTCAGCCTCCCTAGACCTTGAGTGAAAGGCGTTTCCAATGTTTTTACATAAAGATTTCTGAGATTGACTGAAGAAATGATTTCATTTGACAAAACAAGAAGCTTTGAATTTAAAGATTTGAGGCAAGTGCCCTTCAGAGAGGGGCCACAGGACGGGGCCATGCTCCCTTCCGGTATGCACAGGGGTTGCTATGAGTTGGAACCAACTTGATGAGCACCTGCCAGCAACAACAACAACCAGAAGTTGTCCAAACTTCTGTGGCCTCAACTCGGAAATGAGAATATTATTATTGCCTCCTAGAAAGAACTCAAGGTATGTACAATTGGTTAATAGGCATTTGGAAAGTGAGTACATTAAGTGGACTGATGACATTGATAAGGCAATAAGAAACTGAGAAGGCTTCACTAACAGGTGCTTTCACATCTGTAACCAGTAGATTCCTTCCTTCTTCATCTCTTGCCATCTTAATCAGCTCCCACACTTTCCAGGCAGCTTGAGGGATTAAATGTTCAGTCTGATCCTATTATAAGCCTCAGCCTCAGAATCAGAGGCTTTACCTGAGGTTTGAGGAGCTATACTGGGAATGAGGGAGAGTAACCTGTCTTTTCTATTGCTCTCCTATCGCTCCCTCTTCCCTAGCCCTTCCCTGTCTCTGGGCCTGCCTTTCCTCCCTAGAGCATTGGCTTCCGGGAGAAGGGGATGGAAACAATGAGCACAATGAGCACATTCCTGACCAGGCCTCTTACCATGCTATGTTCCAACCCTCTCTTGGAAGGGCCTCCACGAAGTCCTCTTATGTCATCTCACAATAACTTGTTAGATACCATTGAGTGAGCTCCTGACTCATAGCAAAAGTACACACAAGAGATTGAAGCACCACCTGGTCCTGCACCGTCCTCACAATGGTCCTTGTGTGTGAGCCCATGGTTGCAGCAGTGTGGAGGAGATCCTGTCCAAGAAGGCTGCCAGTGGGTGGGAGGGGCTGCAGCTTTCAGAGACTTTGGAGGATGCCAAGGTGGATAGTTCACGGCGTATCATATGAGGTCAGCCAGCGGGCCTTGGGGCCCCTTCCCATTATCCATAGATATATGAAATAAATGGAGGCCCTCAGCAAGATGGGCTGCAGACACCTCCAGGACTCACTTGATCCTTGGCAAGCTCCCTTAGCCTTAGGACACCACCTGCTGGAACTGTGGCTTTGCTGCCTCTCCTGGCTCTCAACTTCCCTCCTAGAGGACTCCAGCCACCCTTCTCCTTCCAGATCCTTCCAGCAGGAGGCAGATATTGGTCTCTATGCTTTTGCATGTGGCCAGTTTTCTAGGGACAGATCAGCCTCTCCCAAGAATTTGGGTTCACCAGAGTGAGCGTGCCCACAAGTCTGCAGAGCGTACGGCCAGGCCTCTGAAGAGAGAACTGCTGGAAGATTTGCCCCTTTTCAAAAGCGCTAATTCCACAGTTGAGAGCTCGTCTCCTGGGGACTCAGCTTGAGTCTCAAGGAGCACATCCCCTTTGACACTGCTGGCAACTCGAGGTACTGTGGGTCATTTTCTTGCCTTTGAGGAGTGCAAGGGAAATGCTACAATATGTCCCTTCACATGAACCACCAATCCTTATTTGGAGAACTCTCTGAGATGACAGGGATGAGTGGGAGATGTTCCTGGGACACGCTTTCACCTGCACATCTCTCAGGTGAGTCAAACATTTGACCCCCAAAAGTTGAGTATGATGGTGAGAGTTCAGGCTGGGAGATAGAGTGTCTGGGTTCAAATCAAGAGACTGCACATCTCAACTCCCATGGTTCTCCTGCATAAAACCCAAGCCAAGCAGTTTATCACTTCCCGGCTGAGTATCCTACTGAGGCCAGCTAAACTCATTCTTTGCTGATGACAACGTTGCTTGTACCAAATGGCTTTGCCATGTAGCCCTTAGCAATGGCCAGAAGGGCTGCTCATCAAACCGCAGAGCAGGGCTTCTGGCACACACGTTAAGAAGGGGGCTATTCACAACAAGGTCAGTAGTTCAGAACCCACTAGCTGTTTCTCTGGAGAAAAACTGTGGCTGTGTGCTTCCATAAAGATGCCCAGCCATGGAACCCCCCTGGAGAGGGCCATGATGAGCTGGAGTGAGCTCTACAGGAGTGGGATTTTTTACTGTGGATGTAATCCCACCTGGGCAGAGATTTTCTTTGTGACTTAAAGAGGCTGTACCTTACACCAATGACTTGGCTGATACAAAAGGATTCAATTCAACACTGAAGCAAACCAACTCCAAAGGAAGAAGGCAGCTGCCATGCAGAGAGCTCCAAGGACCACCAACCATGGAGGTTATTGAAGCCAAAACAAGAATACCGCCCACCAGCCCTCAGCCCCCAGGGATGGACAAAGAGAGCGTGCCCATCAAGCTGGTGCACTGGCATGATGCTGTCAGCCTCCGGTGCTGTGAGAACATTGACTTTGGTGTGTTAAAGGCACCCACTTGCGGTATGTTTGTGATGTCAACGTGTGGAAACTATGGCAAGCCCCCCTCCCTGCCTCACCGCAGCAAAGCCTCGGCATTAAAACCCCGTGCCTTCTGTGGCGCTTGCCAGCTGTGAGAGGGCAGGAAATGCCCTTGGCTTTTCTGCTCCTTGTTGCGACCTCCCTCTGAGGCAGGGAGCAGAGGATGTGAGGTTGGAATCTGTTTTGTTTCATCACTACCCTTTGTCATCTCTCTGAACACTGTCATGTGCTCCTCACCAGTGCTTCGCCCTCTCTATCACCACGCCATGTGCTCTTTAAAACATGCACACACACACACACACACACACACACACACACCTAATGTTCACATTTTGAGGCACATTTGTCTTTAATTCACTAATAATAACAATAATTATTCAAAGTCACTTTACCATCTGAAAAGAAATCACTATGCATACACATAGATCATGGATGCCAACTGCCTTCTTAACAACATTTCCCAATGAAATATTCAGCAGCGATTATTTTAAGCCTGAAGCTGTTCATCCAGTTTGTGTTAATCAAAACAAAAACAAGAGACGAAGGGATCCAAAAGGACATGTAAGATCATAGACTGAAAGTAGCCCCATCGAGCACCAAAGGCTTGTCCAGAAGGGCAGAGCCACAGGTAAAAGCTATGTCTCTCTGGAGTTGCTGGCATTTAACTAGATGCAAAATGTCAGCGCAGGAAATGGCTTGCCCAATGCAAATACTAACAAGGGAGGCATGTGTTCCTGTGTAAATGGAGCTTTAGCCAATCCGGGCCTTCAGGATCCAGCTCCCATCGCAGCATCCACGGGAAGCACCAGGGGAATGTTCCGTTTGCTTATTTTCCCTCTCTTTGCTAAGAAGAAAAAGAGCCTTTGTGGCCTAGTGGCTACAAGTTGGGCAGCTAATTTCTATATCAGCAGTTTGAACATACCAGCTGCTTTGTGGGAGAAAGATAAGGCATTCTGCTCCCATAAAGAGTTCGAGTCTCAGACACTCACAGGGGCAGTTCTACGCTGCTCTATAAGTTGGCTGTGAGTCAGCATGGATTCGATGGCAGTGAGTTTTCTAAGAGTAAGAAGTATCTAGGGGTGTAAACAGTTAATGAGCTCTGCTATTAAGGGAAAAGTTGTCATGCCCAACCCACTTAGAGGAGCTGTGAAAGAGAAGCCTGGCAATCTTCTTCAGAATCCTCGGCCATTGAAAAGTTTATAGAATGTATTGACCTTGGTTGTTAAATAGATCCAGGTATATGGTGGAGCATACAGGGACCAATGTCATAAAACGGGGTGGGGGTGGAAAAAATCTCTGAGACAGATGCAAAAACTGTGAGGGAATGAGTTGTGAGGCTGGGGGATCAGGACCATCGTCTCTGGGATTTTCAAAGTTCCTGAGCAATCAGGAAAGGGGCAACAGTTGGTCTCTCCCCATCCAGAGGACAGCAGAAGAGGAGAACTGATTGGGCACAATGAATCAATGACTAGTGACTCAAGCAACGATCACCCTCCACCACTGGAGACCAGAAGAACTAGATGGTGCCTAGCTCTCACTATCGACTGCTATGAAAGAGATCACATTAGAAGGGCTTGATTAGAGTAGAAGGGAAATGTGGGGCAAAACTCAAAATCATGATTGTCGCGTGCCAGGTCTCGCCAGCAAGAAAAGACGCACCACAACAGGATTCTTCCACAAGCATTTAATTTTTCATAATGCGGTAAAAGACCCCGAAACCCCAAACTACTGCTGCTTATATATGCTCTATGGGGACGTGCTGTGCCCTGATTGGTGCATTTGCCAAAACCTCATGCATTGATTGGTGAGTTCGCCAGAACCTTCGTTTGCATACTCCAGGGTGGAGTTATGACTACGTCATCTCAGCATCGCGCATGCGCTAAGTGGTTGTTTATCACTTAGTTGGACCACCGCCCTGACTGCCCGGCGCCATCTAGTAATGGCAGCGAGAGCTGCGGCTACCCACATCACGAGAGCTGTGGCTTCCCACATCTCGCGAGAGCTACGGCTTCCCACACATGATAAAACACCAAGCTTACTGTTTGGATAAAGGCTGGTGAAATTGCAAGACTATGGTGCTTAGTTACCCTGCAGGTCTAGAACTGAACTCATCATGGCTCGATGTTCAACCAAACAATAGACAGGTCTATAATGGGAACAATGACATTAGAGACATACAAATACCGTAGAATAATAGATCACATGAGATCAAAAGACAGCATTCCCCCAAGAACGAAGTTCAAAAAAGTTGAGAATGAAGGAAGCTTGGAGACAAGAAACAAGAAGATGTGGGGGAAGTGATGGTACATTGTGGGAATTGCTATCAATGACATGAAACAAAATGTGTATGTGTTGCTCAATGGACAGCTGAGCTGCTCTTAAACCTTCACCCAAATCACAATAAAAATGTTTTTAATCAAAGAAAACTTCATGGTTCACTTCTACTCTGACACACACGGGGTGATGAGGAAATAGTGTCAACCGTGTTTGCTGTGGTCCAACCACCAGACATGTGCTTATGGGAGAAAGAGCATGCTGACGCTGGCAATACCGAGCAGGACCAAGATGGTTTTATTTGCCTGCATCATGAAGATGGTAGCCCTGGTGGTGAGATGATTCAGAGCTCAAGTGCTAACCAAGAAGCCACCCAGTTTAAACTCACCCAGCCCTACTGAAGGAGATTTCCCTCCTCAAAGGTGTTGTTGGTTGTTATGTGCCATTGAGGCGATTCTGACTCCCTGTGACGGGAAGGAAAGGCACACTGTGCTATAGTGTAAGGGTTTTCAGCGGCTACTTCCTCTGAAGTGGGCAGTGGAAACCTTCTTTGTATTCTGTTCATAGCCTGGAAGTTTCCCTGACACCTCTTCACTTGAGGTAACCCTGCTG
The DNA here is from genome assembly GCF_050624435.1 of Tenrec ecaudatus. NCBI lineage: Eukaryota > Metazoa > Chordata > Mammalia > Afrosoricida > Tenrecidae > Tenrec > Tenrec ecaudatus. The sequence goes on along the minus strand of NW_027459058.1, from coordinate 107,107 downwards.
GCATTTGAAATACCAGTCACGTGGCTTCCAGCATCACAGTAACACACAACTCACCACAGCACCACAAATGGACAGACAACAACAGGATAGGAGTCTTCATGGGAGCAGGCAGTCACGTCTTCACTCTCTCGATGGGGATCAGTGAGTTCAAACTGCCAGTCTCTCTGTTACAGCCGCACATGCAACCACTGTGCTGCTAGGTACATTTCCTTAAAATTCTGCCTAGAAAAATCTGTGGAACAGTTCTTCTCTGTCACAGAGGGTCACTGTGAGCCAGGATGGGCTCTGAGACACACAAATGCAACACCATGAAGCCACCTTACTCTGTCCTGCTCTTATTTAACTCTATTCTTTTCTGAGCTATCTTTTCCATATATTGACAAGAGACTAGCAGTGAGCAGTGTTAATTCCACCAAGGCCAGGAAGGAGGTCAAAGAGTCACAAAGGACTATCTCTTTGCTCTCATGCCACTGCACTAAGGAGGCTTGGGTGGCAGCTGGAAGCTGCACATTTCACTCCCTGTCCCTACACTCCTGGCTGAGTCTCCTCAGAGTGAGACTGCCCCTTTACCCAGCTCACTGCATTGGCTGTCTTGCTCTGAAAAGAGAATTCGCACATGTGAGTCTGACGGGGTGACAGATGGGAATCTTAATGCTGCTCTTTGGAATATGAAAGGCCTCGGATCAGAGTGCTGCAGGGGAGTGATGTCTGCAGAAGACCTGCTGGTCTCCCAGTTAGAAAGAAGCCTTCCCCTTTGCCTCAGAGGTGCGTTCACTGTGGGTGGCAAGTCAGATCCTTGGGCTGGCACTCTCAGTAAACAGATCATATGGGCACCTTGAGAAGCGCTTGCTCACTGACCCAGCTCCCCAAGGATGTAAATATACCAACCAGGATGACTAAGGACACCAGTGCCAAGAATGATCACATTCTTTGCATGTGTACAAATGAGGTGGGCAGCCACCTTCGCTGATGGTGGCTGCACAGTGAGTGTCTGGAATCACACCTGGCTAGGTGGACCATTGAAAGAGTTGGTGACATGATAATAGGGAGTACACCCCCTTGCCAGTAAAGCTGAGGAAATGGCATTTGAGGAAGCAGGGGCAGCCGGGTCGCCAGCATGAAGTCAGCGAGAACTTTGCTTGTGCCTCCTTTGTTCACTGGTGGCTGCTGGCATCTGGGTAGTGAGGACACCATGGCTACTGCCAGAATTCTCCACGGTCCCTGGTTCCACTCTCAAGTCGCTGGCTTCATCACTACCACTGCCATCGAGTCGATTCTGACTCACAGCAACCCGAAAGGACAGAGTAGAACTGCGGCTGGTGGGTCTGGGGGGCTGTGGATCATTATGAGAGCATTTCTATCTCGCAGTAGCTAAAGGGTCCAAAATGCTGGCCTTACGGTTAGCAGCCCAACATAACCCACTTGGTCATGAACCCTTGCCAGCTGATCCAGGGAGTCCATTCCCAAGTGCATATCTAAAAGAATGAAAGACGAGTACCCAGATGGATGCTGCACTAATCACTATGGGCAAAAGGTAAACAATAAGCCAACAATACCCATCAGTAGAAGAATAGAGAAAATATGATCTACACAGAGTGGGATATACATATAGTCTGCCACAAGAAAACTAAGGCCTTTGATTCGGACAGACTCTGTAACACAGGTGAACGCAAGACATGAAGTGAAAGACGCCAAACACCAAATGCCATGTATTGTGAGTCCATTTAGAGCAAAAATGCTGGACAGGTAAATCCCGTAGAGCCATAGAGTAGATTGGTGGTTTCCCAGGGTGGGGCGGGAGGGGCAATGGGGAATGACTGCTTAATGACTGCAGGGTCGATGAAAATGTTCTGGAACTGGATGGTGGGAAGCTTTCACAGTGTCCTTAAAACTACTCTTAAAAAGGGGAGAGAAAGAATCTGCAGAAAGCACAGTTCTGATTGACTCACATGAATGCGGTCACCAAGAATTGGAATCCACTAGAATTGGAATGGCAGCTAGACTATTGTTTCCTTGGGAGGTGCCTCCAGGAAGGGCCAGTAGAGAAGGGTAATACTGATAGAGCAAAGGGAAGGGGCCGATAAAGAAATGTCATTGAGTAGGTTCCCAGAGACAGTATAAATCCTCTTGTAGTTGTCCCACCCAAAGGCTGAGGGAACTGGAGTGTGGCTCCACCTATCCCCATGTGTCATTGGTTAAAGTGGCATTAAGTTCTGGAGGATGTCAACTCCGCTGTCTGCTCAATGACTGTTCCCTGTGTGGGGAGTTACATGTGCTTCCTGTGAGACCATTGGCATTTATGGGAGTGGTGGGTGCCAAGTGCTAATACATGGGCACATTAGCAGCTGCTACAGCAAGTGCTGTACATTTTTAGCTGCTTGAGTGACAGGTGGGCCTTACCTCCTGCCTATATTCAGTGGTAGGGTGTTCAGATGGGGGCATCCGAAAAATAATAAGGCCCTATTCTTTGCAAATAGACATTATTATTATTTTAATCTGTCCCAACCCCCTTTCTTATCTGTCCCTGTGAACTACCTCACTGGCTGAAACATCAGTTCCCTGGGGAAGACACCACATTTCAATATGGTCACAAGGCTGTTTTCATTGGCCCAGTGGAGACACTTACATAAGATGGGTCAACTAGACGCTTTTTCTGGAGCATTTCCAACCAAAAAACAAAAAAAGATAGTCCCGCTTTTGCAAGTGGCCTGGCATCTAAGAAGCATAATTCAGAAGCACATGTCCCGCCATGTGGAGGAGGCGGTCTATGTTGCGAGATTACAGCATGTGCCCTGAGAGACAGACACAAAGAACACAGGAACATGCCAGTGGTGGTCAGGAACCGTCGACAGAGCCAGCTGTCCTCTTGTTCTCCCCACCTTTCCATTTTCCTAGGATTCTCTCTTCCAAGTATTGGTCTCTTTGCCTGTTTACAACCAAATGAGCCCCAAATAAGATCCAGATCATAGAAATAGAAGGAGGAAGTTGGATGGAGACTGCAGTTCATACTCCCCGGAAGCCATTCAGACTCGCTGGAAGAAGGAGACCCTGTGATGGAATTAGCTCTGGATTCCTGACATTTATTGAGGAATGCTCAGGGAATAAGCACCTGTGGGGGGAATCAAGGAAGGGCACAAGAGGGAAATCTCAACAGAGGTCTCAGCCCTGCCTATGGAGAGTGTCATAGTCAGTGTTCCCTAGAGAAACCAAACCAGTTATATAGCTGTAACGGGAGATATCGATATATCCACCAGGGCTCCTATGGTTAACCACTGCACCGGCCACTCATTGCCATCAAGGTGGACTCAAAGTGACTGTGTAAAACAGTATAGAACTGACCTTTTGGGCGTTGGAGACTGTAACTCTTCAGGAGATTACGAAGCTTCATCTTTCCCTCAAGGAGCCCTTGGTGTTTTCAAACTGATGTCCTTGCTGTTGGATGCCCAAAGGGCCACCCACTACGACACCAGAGCCCCAGAGAGTGAGGCTTATTTCTAGCAATTGGCTCACATAGGGGAATGGCAAGTTCCAAATTCATAGGTCAGGCAACAGCCTAAAGAGCTCTGTAGATGTTCATCCTAAAATCCATAGGTTAGGTGATGGGAAAAGACAAGAATAAGAATGGTCAGAACACACCCTAGGGTGTGCTGAAGGCCTTTGGCTGATAGGTTTACCCCTTCCCACATTATGGAAGGTATTCTATTTTGCTTGAGACCCACTCCTTCATAAGAGCAAATAGATGAGGTGAACAAGCGGCCATCTAGCTCAGAAGCAATAAAGCCCACCTGGAAGAAGCACACCAGCCGGTGCGATCATGAGGTGCCAAAGGGACCAGGTATAAGGCATCATGCAAAAAAATAGAATATATATATATCTGTGTGTATATGGATATATATACCATAGAGAATGAAGGGGGAAGTGCAGAGTGGAGACCAGAGGCCTAAATGTCGACCACTAGAGATCCCCTCATAGAGGGCTTTAGGAGAGGAGATGGGTCAGTCAGGGTGCGATGTAGTACCAATGAAGAACACAGCTTTCCCCTAGATCCTGGATGCTTCCTCTCCGCAACTACCAGGATCCAAATTCTACCTTGCAGGACTGGATAGGGCAGAGGCTGTACACTGGTGAATATGGGAGCTGGAGGCACAGGGAATCCAGGGTGGATGATACTTTCAGGACCAGGGGTGTGAGGGGTGATACTGGGAGAGTGGAGGGTGAGTGGGTTGGAAAGGGGTAACTGATTACAAGGATCCACATGTGACCTCCTCCCTGGGAGATGGACGGCAGAGAAAGGGGGAAGGGAGACTCCGGAAAGGGCAAGAGATGACAAAATAACAATCTGTGGATTATCAAGAGCTCATGAGGGAGGGGGAGCGGGGAGGGAGGGGACAAAAAAAGAGGACCTGATGCGGAGGGCTTAAGTGGAGAGCAAATGCTTTGAGAATGATTAGGGCAAAGAATGTACAGATGTGCTTTATAAAATTGATGTATGTATATGTATGGATTGTGATAAGAGTTGTATGAGCCCCTAATAAAATGTTTAAAAAACAAGAGCAAATAGATGAATGCTTGTTTGACAAAAAAACTGGGCACCATAGCCTCGCCACATTGATATGCAAAAGGAGCCATCACAGGGAGCTCTGTAACTGGGACCTGGCCAAGTGGTGACCAGTAGCCTGGGACTTTGTAGCCTAATACGTTGCAGCGAATTGCTTACTAGTTCTCCTCTAGCTATAGTCTTTGTAACTCCTACCAATGACAGGGTGGAACTATGCCACCGAGGGAAGTAGATAGCATGCTAATAATATCAGTAAAGTGCATGGCATCCTCGAAGAGGTGAGACCATTCAAATAAGACCTGTAGACCGCTAATGTGGGGATTGGTCGGTATGGTCATCCTGGGTGAGTTAACTCAGAAACAGAAAGTGGAGTTTCAAGAGCACCGAGAAAGACGAGCCAGCAGTGGAGTGTGCTCTTTGGACCCAGGATTATTACTCTGAGCACCACCTCTGTCCAGGAGACAGAGATCCCTGACACTGGATGCATCAGGAGACAATGAAAAACAGTGGCAGATAAATAGCTCATGGAAGCAGAGGCAGCAGCACCAAGACCCCAGAACAGGGAGCTCGCCAGCACACAGAATGAGAAAGCTGAGTGTCTTTGGGCCAAGGCTTCCAGACAAAGCGGGCTGCCTCAACGCACTTATCAGCAGAGCTGAAAGAACTTTGCACACGGTCCCAAGCAGAGCAGAGGTCAAGGAGCTGCAGGGCAGAGGCCAAGGACCAGAAAAAGTTCTGCCTCTGGGCACCACTTGGAAGAGACTGTCCTGACTGGAAGAACTATATCCCCAGTCATTTCTGATCCTGAATTGTCACCTGCTAGGTCCCCAATTAACCCCAGAAACATAAGTATTGTTTGCGAGTTCTGTGTGGCCATTGCCACTTAAGGATTATCAAACCCAGCAGAGAAGAAGAGAGTGTCATGGTAGGGATGGTTGGTGTCAGAAACTGTGAAAAGAAAGGAGGGCGGAGGCATTTTGATCTCTGTCTCATAGGAATCAGCCTTGGGTTGTTTATCTTGATTTTCCTCCATTGCCTTTTGTGAAGTTACAGGGGGGTCAAATGCCTCCACTATGCCATTTATACCCCTACATTGACAAGTCGTTGGATGAAGGTTAGTTTGGGGAAGGAGCAGACCTTGGATGAGCTCTCATCAGCTGAGGCAATCCTGATAGGGGCCAGACAGCTGGGACCTTTTCTATCAGTGGCTCTCTCGGCAGCTGGGGAAATCAGTCTCTTGGCCCTGAGAGGAATCTGGGTGACACACTCATCTATGACAATACCCTGAAGAACAAGCTCCCACAAAAACCTGGCTGAGAACTCTCGCCTAGATCACAGGAGTGCATGCCTAGCTAATAATAGCCATTTACTGAAGGCCCTATGATTGGAACTGTGCCTCATTTACAGATGGAAAACTAGAGGAAGGGATTTAAGGTGGCTAAGTTAATAAGTGACAGAGACAAGATTCAAATACAAGTTTGAAGCTGGTACTGTTAGCCTTTTTTCCAGGGCTGGGTTTTAGATGATGCAAATGAGACACTTGTCAGGCACACAAGGTAAAGAGGCCTTCCCTCTCCAGTGTGACTTTCCCCATAAGTCTGAATCATGGGCCTGGTGTGTCTTATTTGCCTTCCCTGAGTCTCAGAACCTGGTCTAGTCTGATTTGCTACTTTGAGGAATAAGCCAGAATGCTCAAGTACTCTGAGTCAAGACCCAATCTCCCCTGGAATTGTTCAGTGGGACTTACCAGCCTCTTCCTTCATGTTTCACTTTTCTAGAAACCTCCATGGAGGACTAGCTCTCATGAAGAGAGCTTCAAAAAGCTCATGGCAAAATTCCATTATTTTTTCGTATCATTTTTCCACACGCTTTTGGAAGCTCCCTCTTCATCCCTTTCCACAGTCTTTCTCAAGGAAAGAGACTGTTGCTGGTTGATGTCAGATGCCCCTGAGTCTGTTTTCTACTCAGAATGCTCTGCACAAACTCTATCAACAAATGACGTAGAGTCAAACGTGCTGTGTGTCTTTAAGTTGATGTCAGCTCATAGTGACCCTACAGGACAGAGTAGAACTGCCCCCAAAGGTGTCCTAGGCTGAGATCGTTATGGGACCAGCTCGTCAAGTCTTTTCCCCTTTAGAGCCCATGGGTAGGTTCAAACTACCAGCCTTTTGTTTAGCCACCCAGTCCTTAGCCATTGTACCACCAGGGCTCTTTAAAACAGGGATTAGGTTGATTAATTTTATAATCTCCAGGCACATTTGAAAGCTGCTTCCCAGAACACCCTTCCCCAGATTGTTGATTAAGACGGGCATTTGGGGACTCATTTCTTTCTCATTTGTGTAAGTGCACTCTATGAGAGGGGTTTCCCTTCATAGATAGGTGATCACATACTATTTTTCCAAATTGAACCACTCTTGGTGGTATATTGGATTAAGAGTTGGGCTGCTGCTAATGGCAAAGTTAATGGTTCAAACCCACCAGATACTCCTTGGGAGAAAGATGAGGGTTTTCTGCTCCCGTAAAGATGTGCAGTTCTGAAAATCAGCAGAGCCAGTCTATTGTGCCATATATGAGGTCAACCCCATGGCAGTGGATTTGGTTTTGGTTTGGGTCTGTGGGGGAAGTCCTTAAGAAATTCTTTAGTCACATGGAGGAGTCCCTGGGTGGTGCAGTTGGTTAACATACTGGCAACAAAGCCCTGTCACTCCTTACCTTAGGATTTACTCACTCTTTGAAACAGGCATTTATTTACACACAGTTTGACCTCATGATGGTGTTCAGTAGATGTGGATCTTACTTATTTGCATTGTTCTGTGACAGTTGCAAAATTCGTTAGTGGCTCAGGGATCAATCCTCTGTGGACTGCCCCGAAGCTAGATGAAGCAAGCGGGTTCTCCCTGATTCATCCTCCCTCCTTAGCAATGCTTGCTAGTCAGGATAACATAGTGCCCATTAAAGAAACTGCCTGTGTCACTTTAAATTTGTGACCTGGCGGGAGGGAGGGTCATGATCACAAGTGACAGAAACTGACGCTTGACTAACTTAGGGGAAAAGGCCTAATGGTGGATAAATGTTGGGAAGACAAGAAAATGTGGCAAATGCCTGGGCAATCTCAGGGCTGTGAAGCAGGTAATGGCGAAACACTCCTCCTGAGGCCAAAGCGTGCCCTCTGTAGTACATTAAATCACATTCACACACACCCATTCATGTTCACATGGGACCTGAGGCTATGGCCTTACTTGGAGAGGAGGTCTTGGCAGATGTGCTTAGATAAGTATTTCAAGAGCTCCATCTTTCTGGGTTTAGATTTCAGATGGATACTACATGCACTGATTGGTGTGTTCTTATAAGAAGAGGAGTGGGCACACAGAGACCCCGTGTGAAGACACTGGCAGAGATTGGATCAGTGCATCTATAAGCCAAGAAATATCAAGGATTAGCAGCAGTGACCGGAAGCAGAGAGAGGCTACTTTGATTCTCCTTCAGAGTTCTCAGAAGGAATGAATCTTGCCCACACCTTAATTTTAACCCATTGTCCTTCAGAAAAGTGAGAGAACAAATGCCTGCTGTTTAAGTCACTCGATTGGTAGCCATTTGTTACAGCTACCCAAAAGAACCATTATGGATTGATCTGTAGCCCCCTCAAAATATGTGAGAAATTTGAACCTTGGTGGACATGATCCTGTTTGAAAAGAAGAGAGTTCTTTTGTAATATAAATGAAGCCGTATGGCCACTGGAGATCCCTTCATAGAGGGGTTTAGAAGAGGAGATGGGTCAGTCAGGGTGCGAGGTAGTACCGATGAAGAACACAGCTTTCCCCCAGATCCTGTATGCTTCCTCCCCCCAACTACCATGATCCAAATTCTACCTTGCAGGGCTGGATAGGGCAGAGGTTGTACACTGGTGCATATGGGGGCTGGAGGCACAGGGAATCCAGGGTGGATGATACCTTCAGGACCAAAGGTGTGAGGGGCGATGCTGGGAGAGTGGAGGGTGAGTGGGTTGGAAAGGGGGAACTGATTACGAGGATCCACATGTGACCTCCTCCCTGGGAGATGGACAGCAGAGAAGGGGGGGAAGGGAGACTCGGGATAGAGCAAGATATGACAAAATAACAATGTATAAATTACCAAGGGTACATGAGGGAGGGGGGAGCGGGGAGAGAGAGGAAAAAAAAAAGAGGACCTGATGCAAAGTGCATAAGTGGAGAGCAAATGCTTTGAGAATGATTGGGGCAGGGAATGTGCGGATGTGCTTTATATAATTGATGTATGTATATGTATGGATTGTGATAAGAGTTGTATGAGCCCCTAATAAAATGTAAAAAAAAGAAAATGATTAGGGCAAAGAATGTACAGATGTGCTTTATACAATTGATATATGTATATGTATGGATTGTGATAAGAGTTGTATGAGTCCTAATAAAATGTTAAAAAAAAATGAGGCCATATGAGAATAGGCTTGAGCCTAAACCTAAACACTTCTGAGTTAAAGGCCAGGATAGACCCAGTAACACACAGTACGGGGAGAAAGATAGCGAGGAATGCCAAGGAACTTTCTGGTATCCACAAAGAAGGACCCTGACCTAGAGTCGCACCCCAAATTTGAACCTGTAAGCTCCAAAGCAGGGGGAAAAGTGTTTTAAGGCTACTGACTTGTTGGATAATTTTTGGTTAAGGAGATTAAGACAGGAACTTAAGACATCCTCCAATCCTTCCTCTGGCTTCGTTCCATTTTTCTCACATTCAAGAGTCCTCCTAGAGGATTCAGTCAGGTTGTTGTTGTTGTTGTTCAGTGTCATAGGGAGGGTTTGGATTCATTGTGACCATGCATACAACAAAGTCATACACTGCCCGATCCTGTACCATTCTCACCGTTGTTCTTAAGTTTGAGCCCATTGTTGCAGCCACTGTGTCAATCCCATTTGTTGAGGGCCTTCCTCTTTTTCATTGCCCCTCTACTTTCCAGAACACGATGTCCTGCTCCAGGGACTGATCTCTCCGGACAACATGTCAAAGTTAAGGCGAAGTCTCATTATCCTTGCCCTGAGGAACATTCTGGCTGTACTTCATCCAAGTTAGATGGGTTTGTTCTTTTGGCAGTCCATGGTACATTCATTACTCTTTTACATCACTACTAATCAAATATATCTATTCTTCTTTGGTCTTCCTTATTCAGGTTTCAACTTTCACATGAATATGAGACAGTTGAAAATACCATGGCCTGGGTCAACCCGCCCCAGTCCTCAAAGTAATCTCTTGCTTTTCAACACTTTAAAGAGGTCTCGTGTAGCAGATTTGACTAGTGAAATGTGTCATTTGTTCTCTTCTCTGCTGCTTCCATGAGAATTGATTGTGGATCCAAGCAAGACAAAATCCTTGACAATTTCGATCTTTCCTCCATTTATCATGATGTTATCAATAGGTCCAGTTGTGAGGGTCTGGGCTTTCTTTACATTGAGTCATAATCCAAACTGAAGGCTTTAATCCTTCATCTTCATCAGCACGTGAATCAAGTCCTTCTCATTTTCAGCAAAATTGTGTCATCTGTATAATGCAGGTTGTTAATAGGCCTTCCTCCAACCTGATGCTCCATCAGGCACTGCCCCTTAATGAGTTTAGGTCATGAAGGATAGTCCTCCATAGGCACATTGATTATTACACTACCACCCTCACATAATAAATTCAGAGAGAGAAAATTTCCCCAAAGCAATGGAAAGCTTACTAGAGAAGTGGAGGGTGCTAAAAGCCAAAGGTGACACAAACTGGAAATCAATACTAGTTTTCAATACCTGCAGTCATCTAATAGTTCACTGCACTATCTAAGGAAAGGTGAGGAGAACTGGGGCAATTCCATTAAAAAAAAGACAATGCAGGGTATATAAGTCCGTCATTCCTCTGGAGAAGAAAAACACATAGTTGGGTTGTAGAGCTTTGTTTGCTAATCAACCGAATGTAGTTGTAAGGCAGGGGTGTGTGTGTGCGCGCGTGTGTGTGTGCGTGCGTGTGTGTGTGTGTTGAAGGGAGGGGCTTGCCATTCTATTTCATAGCCAGGAGAAAGATGAGCCTCTTCCCATATCTTTTGCTCTGTGGCAAGTTACTGATCTACAAGGAACTTTTATTTGACAAGGACATTGCCGAGCAAAAAACGGGAAGCTTGTGTTCATCTCTGCTGAGAGGTGGAGTCAAAGAGATGGGCTTTATGACAGACACCCTGATCGTGCAACCAAACTATGAAATGGCCTCATACATTCAACACACATTTGCTGCACCTTCCCAGTGTGCTGCCCAGATATTACCAGGCAGAGTGTTTTATGGGCAGCATTTTAGAGTTAGGCAGGCAGAGGGAGTGTCTTTGTGGGTGTTGCCTTTACCAGTCCTTGGATTGTTCTGGGACAGGCATGTCTTTTTCCTCTAAAGTAACTGATTGCGTGTAAAGAAGGAGTCTCCTCAGTAAGACGGGTTGAACCAAACCCAACCTATGACAATCATCTCAATTGGAACACATAGCGACCCTATACAAATACCTGTAGGGTTTCCAAGTTTGTAACTCTTTTGGGGGGGTCAACTACCATATCCTTCTCTTGCAGAACCACTACAGAGTTGAGTGTTGTGTTAGCAGCTGAATGCTTAATCACTGTGCCCATTTTGTTTGCTGAGCCGCCCTCAAAACACTGAACAGGTTTTCTGGGTACCAAGCATGTCCACTTCTATATCATGCCTAGGGTGTTTTCTCCAAGTTGATAGGAGGTGCAAATCAGTTACTAGGGGTTTGGCAGAGTCAGTATGGAAACTGGGAGGGTGTGTGAAATTTGAACCAGAGTAGAACAATTCCAAGACACTTCCTAGGGATTCCTGGCATATAATATGCAAATGATAGTCAAGATATATAACTGTGTCTCTGTTCTTGGTTCTGTCAGTACCTGGTGTGGCCACAAAGGAGAAACCTGGTCTCCTGCTATTTTGAGCATCTAGTGTGAATGACAGGAGATAAGTCACATGCTAATGAACCCTGGTGGTGTAGTAGTTAAGCACCATGGTGCCCGGCTATCAAAGCATATAGCGTCTGGGGTCTTAAAGGCTGGAAGATAAACAGGGGGCCATGTAGATAAGAAACAACAAAGTCCACATGGAAAAAGCACACCAGCCTACACCAACATGATCGCTGAAGACAAAGCGGGTGCATAAGCACATGTGAGCATGTTTTCTTGATGTGCACTCACCCTTTACATACAACTTTCTTATACATACGTGTTTCTGTGGATTTGTTTCTCGAATGCACCCAGACTAACATAAGCAGCGTGGAACGCATTTTAGAAGCCTAGACAAGGGCAGGGCAGGATATTCAGAGGGACTGGATCCAGAATTAGAGAGGAAGGAGCCCTGGTGGCAAAACGGGCTGCTAGCTCCCTGTCCCAAGGGGGACAATGAGACTGCTGGCTCCCATGAACATTTACAGTCTTGAAAACTCCATACAGGGTCACTGTGGTTGGAATCCACTGGACGGCAGTGACCTTTTGGGATTGAAGGTGGAAGCCACCAATGACTTCCTGCCATTGAGCCAAGGAGCCTCCGGAGAGTGTGTGAACTTCTGGAATGCAGTGAACAACCTCTGCACATCTGCTTTTCGTGCTGCCCAAGTCATGCCCTTGGCCTTTGCTTAAACATATTCATCCAGAAGTGAACCATCACAGCTGCTCCCTCGGGAAGCTGGGGGCTGAGCTCTCTGGTTCCACTCTGTCAGCATTTCTGGTCCGGGTACCTCCCCTCTGCCCCGGCACAGGCAATGTGCTTTTGGAAGCAGTGCTCCCTGGGTAGTGGGTGTGATTTGCCTCCTCTGGCCTAACATGATGAATGCTGAGAGGGGGTGGATACTAGGGGGTTAAACTCCCTGAACTTTACCTAGCCCAGGGGAAAACTTATTATTTAAAGTAAGCTTTAGACAGAATCTTTAGAAAGAGAAATGGTTAACTTTATGTACACAATTACTCCCCAACACATAGGCTCAACCTCATAGGCTGTGGATGACCTTGAGCAGGTGCTCAGTCACAATGGGTTTCTATCAGGATTGAGAGTTCAGCTCTCTCAACTCTCCAACTGGTTATTGGCACCATAGTCTCGTTTCTATTTTTGTATTTACTTTGTTTTGAGGGGGAAAAGACTCCCAATCCAACTATATTTTATTAGGAACTCCTTTGCTAAGTTTTACACAAGAAAAAGGCACAAACTGCTGTTCTGGATGAAGGAGAGGATCCGCATGAGGCCACAATGGTGTCGGAAGGACCCACAGCCACAGTGACTTAAATAAAATGACACCCATTCTGTCCTGCTGACTCTGACTCATAGTGACTCTGTGTAGGGATCCTGAAGTTGCTACCTTTACAGGAAGCAATAACCTCATCTTTCTCCTGTGGAATGACTAGTGGCTTTGAACCAGCGACCTTGCTCTTAATAGTCCAACACTATCCAGCATTACCACCTGGGCTCCTGAAAACTTAAATAAGACATAGAAAACAAACAACTTTGTCACAAAATTGTGACTGAAGACAGATCAATTCATGGAGTTTCAGGAGGGCCTGTGAGAGCATGAGCGGGACCTTCATTGGGATGTGCACACTACCGTATATCGTTGAGTGTGGCCCGGGGAGTGGATGCAAGCACACTGCCTGAGGGACAAGCTTTCCACTGCCAGTCAGCAGTAAGAAAGAACTCAATGGTGGCTGAATCTGTGGCCCCTCAAAATGGATGTAGCGTCTCCACATAGACTCTCACTGTGAGCCACAGCCTATTGCTCAAAATTTAAGCTCAAATACGACTTAAACGCCAAACATTCTGTTTCCTTAAAATAGGGTACTGCCAGGAACAGCTAGAAGTCTGCATGACCTATCAGATCTCAACGCCGATCTCAAATCACTTCACATGATCCATTCTACCAGGCATGTCAAGGACAACTAGAGGTCTGCATGAGCGAGCCCAAATCGCCTCCTCACTTACCCATTCCAGAGGCTGTGCCTGTATAACCTATCGACTAACACATTCCCATATGCCGTGGTTATGAAACCAACCATCATGCTGGAATAAGGACCAATCACGATGCAAGGGTCAGGGTCAATGGGAAAGCAAAATAGGGGCTGAGGGGAGCCAAGAGGGGTCGCTTCACTCAATCCCTAAACCTGATCTAATGTCACTAGACTGGGGTCTTCCTCACATCTCAAGGGCACCTGATTCATGATTGAAGTGAATTGTGCTTATTCAATCTTTGTTCTGCTTGCTGTTTTGCTGTGCTGCATCCTCTTCTTGCTTTTTTGTGCATGGCTCCCTCTGTTGTGGTGACAAATGGCTTGAGAGGGATTTGACATAGGGAGAAAGCCCACCCACATCAACTGTCACCAGAAGCAGACACTAAGTCCATTTCTCTCACCTCACAGAACTATGCACACCAGACACTGGTAGGGCTGTCTGGGAGGGGAACACTTAGTGCAGTGGTTCTCAACCTGTGGGTTGCGACACCTTTGGGAGTCATATGACCCTTTCACAGGGCTCACCCAATTCATAACTGTAGCAAAATTACAGTGATGAAGTAGCAAGAAAATCATTTAATGGTTGGGGGAGGGGGGCATCACCACAACAAGAGGACCTGTATTAGGAAGGTTGAGAACCACTGCCCGAGTGTGTTTAGGACTTTGCTGCCCTCAAGGTCATCAGACATTCCTGAAGGCAGAGCCACTGCAGGAAGCCCTTCTGGGAAATGCCCTGAAGACAGGTCTCAACCAACTCCACCCTCACCCTCTGAGATCCTAATCATAGGACGCATGGAAATGCTCCCTGCCTCTTCGAAGGCTGTAAGTCCATGGGAGCAGAAAGCCTCCTCTTTCTCCCTTGGAGTGGTGGCTGGTGAGTTCAAACTGCTCACTTTCTGGCTAACATAACCCACAGACCAGCTCCCCCTGAGCTCAGTTTGGTTTGCCGCACAGCACACATTGTTTGGAACCTTCTGAAATAGCTATGCACATGTGCAGGTTGGGGGGATTTCGCACAAGATGCAGTTTTCCACCCTCTCTTGGCAAAAATAATTTTTGCAAAAGGCTTGTATTCTCTTCTGGATCTGAGTAGCAGCTACTCTCATGAAGTCATAGCACATACATCCATGCTACAGTCCTCCCAACTCCCAAATGTCTTACGCCGAGTCTGCTCCATGCTTTTCTGTGTCCTACATGGCAGCTGTAGGCACCCAAGGCATGGGCTCTGCAGCCTGGGTCCAAATCTCTCCTTCCCACTTCCTCACTGTGTGGTCCTAGGCTCATGACTTTATCATCCTGTGCCACTGATTTTTCATCTGTAAAAGGAGGCCAAATAGAGTCCACACATAGGCTTGTTAAGTGGAATAATTGAATTATTATACACAAAAAGCTTAGAACGGTGCTTGGCATCTTGCAAATACTATTAGGTGGTTTAGCATAGGGACTGGGTCATCCATTACATATGCTCAGGTTCAAACTTCCGGCCAGGAAGGGGTGGTACACCTAGGTGGGCATTACACCTGGATTGGCCCATCTGGGCAAGGTGAATTCAATCCAGCCATTGGGGTTGACCATGACCGTCAACCATGCCTCCCTATGGAGGAATTGAAAAGGCAGGATCTTGACCGCTCCGATGTCTCCCTTCACCCACTTTTCTGTTGTCTGTCCCCCAGAGAGGAGGTCACATGTAGATACTTGTAATCAGTTCCCTCTTTCCAATCCACCCTCCCACAACCCTCTCAGTATCACCACTCACAAATTATCAAGGTTTCTTGAGGGATGGGGGAGCGGGGAGGGAGGGGAAAAATGAGGACTTGATGCCAGGGGCTTAAGTGGAGACCAAATGTTTTGAGAATAATGAGGGCAATGAATGTACAAATGTGCTTTACACAATTGATGTATATATGGATTGTGATAAGAGTTGTATGAGCCCCTAATAAAACGATTTTTTTAAAAAGAAAAAAAGGCAGGATCCCGGAGCCCACTGAGTGACTTTCTCTCTAGCAGCTTCTAGGTAGGCTGTGCCCCGTGAGGGGCCCCGAGGTGCCTGTGTAAACCTGAAACTTCTTCTCTCAAAAAACCCACTTGGATCACAATCCAGGCTTCGAATTGAATTCTTTCTCGCGCGAAGCCAAGGCCTGAGGTATATCTCTCCCAGGAGAGATCTAACAATAGTATCTCTTATTATAGCATTAGGAGCCCAGGTGGTGTAGTGGACTGTGCATTAAGCTGCTAATCGCAAGGTCGGGGGTTTGAACTGACTAGCCCGTCCGTGGGAGAAATATGAGATTGTCTATTTCTGTAAGGCAGTGGTTCTCAACCTTCATAATGCCCCCACCACCCTTTAATACAGTTCATGTTGTGGTCACCTGCAACCATAAAATTATTTTCATTGCTACTTCATAACTGTAATTTTGCTATTGTTATGAATTGGTTGACCCCTGTGAAAGGGTTATTTGATCCCCAGAGGGGTCGCGACCCACAGGTTGAGAACCGCTACTGTAAGGATTTAAAGTCTCAAAACCCCAAAGGGGCAGTTCTTTGTCCTATTGGGCCGGTATGAGTGGGAGTCAATAAAATGGTAGTTAGGTTTTTTTCTGCATCAGTATCAGATTCTGGTGGCAATCTCAGTCATCACGCATTGTGGTCTGGTTTGAACTCTGGTAGATCTGTGGGAAATGACTGCCCTGGTTTGAGGTGAGGGTCACGGTGCTTCAGTGGTAGATCTCTCATCGTCTTTCACCGGGAAGACCCGGGTTCGATTTGCAGCCAATGTGCCCCAGACTGTCAGTGAAAGTTTGTGTGTTGCTATGACACTGAGCAGGCTTCAGTGATGTTTCCAGACTGAAATAGAATAAGGACGAAAGACCTGATTATCTCCATCCACACATCGACCTATGGCCCTCCACGGTTGGCTTCCCTTCCCAGCCCTGGTGATAGCACAGACTGGCATAGTTTGCTCCGCTTCCCATGAGGTGCCCATGAGAGGCTGACTTGACAACCACGGTCAAGATCAACAGCTTGAACTCCTTTCTGGGTCTACAGAAACAAGAACAACCTTCTGAAAGGAGGTCGCATTGCTATTTGGGACTGGGAGAATGCCTTTGTGACAAGGATTGTGCTCTGGATCCCAAAGGCGACTTTTAAACACAGCCACATAGCAACTCCGGAAATTGCCATAGTAGAAGCCAGGTTTAAAAAAAAAAAAAGTTCTACTGGCTTGCTCAAAGGAGGCCAGAGTTGGATGGGGGTGGGGTGGGGTGGGGTGGGAGACTCCTCTAAAAATGAACAAATTTGTTTCCTTACATATTTGTCATGTCCTTTGGGCCTGAAAGAAAGGGGGGAAAAAGCAGAAGAGAGGAGGAAACGGCGACTGACAGTCTCTTGTTGGTATTCCCACAGCATCCCCTCCTTAGGCACTTGCTGCCATCTCATCCAACTCCACTCAGTATATTTTCACCCAGCAATGATGCAGAAATGTCTGTGTACTCCAGTGTTATTGTAGTCGGGCAGCGTTTACGGGTTTGACTTTCAACTCAGCATGGCAGGACGTCTAGAAGCAATTATAACCAGCACCTGCTCTGTCTGTGCGGCGGGCAGGCAGTGACGGATCCCCAGCTTCCAGAACACTAGTGCCCCCTCCCAGCTCAGGATAATGACGGTGACACTCGGCCTCCTTGTTGTCTGGGGGAGCTCTAGGAGCTCTCCTCTGAAACCTCATATTATTGGCATTTCTTTGAGTGAGCACATCAAATTAGTGACTGTAAAGGAAGGTGTAGGAGATGATTATTGGTGACAAGACAAGCCTCAACCACCTCCAGAGAGCATGTCTCCTAAGTGCAAAGTATGGAGAGGGAGGAAACAATTGACCACAAATGGAATAGGCTCTGAGTCTCGCCACACAATGTATGTGCATGGTCACTGAGGCGCCAACATTATGGCTGGAGGACGGATATGGTTTGTGCAGCCGTGATTGCCATCCAGAACGTGCCGTGCTATTGTGAAAAACGATTTTTTTATTCTGAGCAAATCTCTGCTTCCACTTGCTTTAATGCTTCGCCAGAGAGCCAGGGACTCTGGGAGGGGTGGGGACGCACAGGGCTGGGCTGACCTCAGGAACTCATGTGTAAAGGGCTTTTTCTCACTTGGAAGCAGGCTGGGTTCACAGCTGTTCTTTCTGGTAAAGCTTGTTTCTGAACCTTGCCACGTCTGAGTCCGAAGAGGGAAATGAAGGTGACAAATGCTGCGAGGAGCCCTGGGCACATCTTGGCTATGGTCCTGCTTAAGTCTGTTTCATTTGAATCCCAGTTTTACCTTTCCTCCTTTCTGGGTTCCGAAGCATCAGATGGGTGCCAAACGCTTCCACGGACAACTAAAGCTGAACAAGGTGCAGGCAGATGAAGAGCAACGGGAGGTTGGTGTTTGGGAGAATGAATACTTGGGCTTCCTAGGCCGGTCCAGCTGGTGGTTAGAGCCCTGTTTCAGATTCCACTGAAATCTCCTAGTGTCCAAGGACCAAGTGGCTCCTAAGTCCAGAATTTCTGTTACATGTCTCACCAAGGAGAAGCTGGGCCCAAATGCATTGAAGAATAAAGCAGGAGCTTGGCTTGTGAATCTACTCTCTGATTCTGAAATTTCAAAGGCTCCGTGCACAGACATTTCAACACTGAAAGCACAGCAGGGAAAATCAAAGACTTGGGCTTCCTCCTTGCCCCTCTTTTAGGGCTTTTATGGTTTTCCAAGGCGCCTCCTAGAGCCGAGTGTTGTATAGGTCATGTTTAAATATGTCGTAGTTCTGAGGGACTTGCTGTTCTGCTTTCTTTTGCAAGGAGACCCGGTTTCTTGTCTTGTGGCCAAACACAGAGCACAGATGTCTGTGGGCCCCCTCCCTTTCCCCTGACCTTTGCTCTCTTCTCTGGATACCCTACTGACCTGTTCTCCCTTACAAGATCTGAACTGCTCACACACTTCGTTAAATTCTCATCCTAGCGAGAAGCATCCGAGCATCTTATTAGAGCCTGTATGAGTTCTGTTCTGGATGCCTATTTGTGTAATTTCAGGTCTCTGGCATGGAAACGTCCCATGCCCACAGACCCACACAGGTAATATAAACTCCAACAGTAGTTTAAGGTTTAAGGTGGTCACAGGGAACACTGGGGCCCGTGTCTCCTGGTGAACCCCTCAGGCTGTCTAAAGGGGCTAGTTCCATCTCAAAGTAGCCATGCAGGAATGTAGACCGGTTAGGTAGCAAGACAAGGGGTTGTTCCTCTCCATGCTTAGGGGGCCCCCTACAGGAGGTTGGAAGCCAATGCGGGCTAAGCCCAAGCCAGGAGAGCTTAATTGACGCCTCCCAGCTGAAAACCCTTAAAAGGCTGGAATCTGGAGACCGCCGCCCCTTCCCTTCAGCTGCTTCTCTGCCTTCCACTCAGCAGGGCTGAGTGTGCAGTGTCATAAGGGTGCCCGTGTTCAGTTTAGTGTAACGCCGGAACCTTCTTCTCTCATGTATATAAACCCACTCGGATTACCAACCAGGCTTTGGTGTGAATTTCTTTCCAGTGTGTAGCCAAGGACCGAGACATTTCCCACCCGAGAAACCTAACAGACCCAGACTTACAATAAACCCATATTTTTATTTATAAGGCAAGAGGTGACCAGGTCTAGACAATAATGGTGAAGAGGGCCCTGGGTTTGAGAAAGATTCTGAAGTAGAATCCATAACCCTTAGAAATGTATTGGCCTTAGGGGAGGGGCAAAGAGGGCTGGATTGAGAAAGTCTCTGGCATCCAGTTCTGACTTGACTTCTGGATCCTGAATCCTTCAGGGCCATGACCTTGCCCTCCAGCCAGACCTTCCAATAGCCATCTTCTCAGAGCCTTGTTAAGTTCTCATAATACATTACACCTGCCATCCTGTGAGCAGCTACCAAACCCAGGCACTTTTTTCAAAGACAAGCTCGCTCTCTCTACCCCTAAGAGCAGGTAGTTTGGGGATGATGGATATGAGATACCACAGAAGACAAATCTGTTATCTTCCATGGTGCACAAAACATGCTGTCACAACCAGGACTCGTGACAATCCCTCAGTTTCCTAAATTGCTTCACTGCTACTTTTTAATTAAGCCTCATTAGATTGTCACATATTGATAAGAGGGATGACCCTGAACTAGATGCATAAATTAAAGCTATCCTCATCCTGTGCTTTTATATGAATGTGTTAATTATTTTTGTCATTAGGGAGAATAATGGAGGGATGGAGCAATACCAAACGGAGTTTGACAAAGTGAATCCGTCACCCAGTGAGTCTGCAATTAACACCAAGGGACAAAGGTAGGATTCCCTGTAATAAATAACCTTCCTCCCTGATGCTAATGGAGACCCAGCAGGACCCACTGTTGTGTTGTCGCAGTTGTACACGGGCCCTTAGAGGAGACAGAGCTGGTGTTTCAAACGAGTCTTGTTTGCCCCCAGTTGGCTCACACATTTGTTTTTTAAACGGCATAATCACTAACATTTAAACACAGGGTGATGTCACGTAACAATCTGCAGCTTCTGAGAAATGGAGAGGCCCGACTTTGCTGGTTGACAGTGCAGAGGGACTGGGGGAGCAGTCAGATATGGTGATCAGAGTTTGGAATCCTTGCTTTCCAAGTACATGTGTCAAGGAGTTCAAGGGTTCAGAAATTTAGGAGGGAAGTTCCAGAAGACAAGTTTGTGTGGTCGATAATAAACCAATATAGGGGTTGAGATTTCAATCTGTTGGCTATTTATTTTGTGCTTGGTAGCCAACCAGCCCAGAATTCCTGACCTCGCCGACCTGTGAAACAAGGACCATTCCAGAATGACATAGAAGCAAGCACGGAAGCGAGGGCATCCATTACCCCGAATGCGTAGGGGTCAGGAACTAAGTGCTTTCTGTAGAACAGCTCCAGAAGGCAGACCTTTGGCTGGAAAACCTGTTAGGGAGCTAGCATAGGGACTGGCAGGCCTATTACACATGCTCAGAGGTCCAAGCTACCGGCTCATGAAGCAGTGGCTCACTGCATGCTCAGAAGTTCAGGTTTCCAGCCAGGAGGGGGAGCTATGCCTGGGTGGGCGCTGTACCTGCATTGGCTCACCTAGGCCAGGTGAATTCAATTCAACAATTCAGCCAATGGGGTCGACCCACGTCATCGACCACGCCTCCCTAACCGCTCATAAAACTCACGGGGATCCCAAACCAGGCCTCGGCGTGAGCTGTTTTTCGCGTGGAGCTAAGGACCGAGGCACACCTGTCCCCGGAGAGGTCGAAAAGAAGTGGAGCTGTGTGATTCGGAGCTATGAGGTAAGCCGGCCCCAGGAGTGGGCTCTCCCATGTTGGTCTCACGGATTGGGGGCCCCTCTGGGCTCCTTTTACCTCACCACCCTCGGGAGATTTGTTGGGTTGAATTCACGGTGTCCGTCTTTGCGCCGTTTCTTGCTGGTGTCCGTCTTTGCGCCGTTTCTTGCTGGTGTCCGTCTTTGCGCCGTTTCTTGCTGGTGTCCGTCTTTGTGCCGTTTCTTGCTGGTGTGCGGGACTTGACGTGCCTGCTTTCCCGGGAACTCGCCTGCCTTCCCGGGCTGCATTTGTGAGGGGGCTGGGAGGCTGCTGCCTGGAGGCTGGGAGGATTTTGACTCCCAAAGCCTTCTTGAGGCTCAGTGTATAAGGTTTATTTGGACGTGAAAACGGAATCAAAGATGCAATTAACGAAGTTTTAGAAGCAGGCCTTATTGAGAAGCTTGCGGGCGGGTTCAGCAACTCAGGGTATTGAGCTATTGAAGCCGCGCAGGGGGAAAAAATCCTGGCAGCGTTTTTATGCCCACTGCTGGCAGGCACAGCTGGGGAGGATCAAAGCTGGCGAGGATCTGCGCACACAGGTGCTTCAGAAGGGAGAAGGTTGTTAATCTTACCTATATGTCAGGGACGCGTGGAGTGACCATATCTTCAGAAAACATTCTGGCTTTGGGACGAGTTGGTTCCAGGAATTTGGGGTTGAGCAGGGGAGGGGAGGTCGGTTAGGGGTCAGCCTTGAGAGCTAAGATGGAGGTGCAGGACTCAAAATGGAGTCTGTTGTGCCAAGACCGGACATTTTAGACTGTGCCCTATAGGGAAAAGGGATGTAACCATTTCTGTAACTGCTTCCTGTGGGTAGTGGGTAAAAAGCAAGGGGAGGGGCTTTTCAGGCAGAGTACTGACAGTTGCGGCCTAGCACAGGGTGGAGAGGTTGGTATTGCTGGTGAACTGCTATACGGGTAATTTCGCGGAGTCGACTTTGCCGGAGCTGGATGAGACAAGGAGCAATTAAGAGCAAAATTATAACTAAAATTATGGGTCCTAGTATGGGGGCTAGGAAGGAGTACAGAGAAGAGTTCCACCAGGAGGAAGATCCATCTGTTCTGAATCTGTTGTTTTGCAGCTCTCGGTTTAGCTTGTTGAGGATCTGGACTCTAGTTTCCACAATCCCCAGTTTATTGATATAATAACAGCCTTCCTCCTGGAGGAAGAGGCAGGTAAAGCGCGGTGGTTCTGCAAGGCAACTTGGGCAACAGAGGTTATTTGTCTTTGCAGGGAGGCTAGAGACTTGGCAGAGGCATCGACTGCCAGCTGGAAGCATGCGGTAAACTTGTCTGCTGTGATGATAGTGTCCAAGGGCTCCGCCGCTGAGTCCTACTGCAATTGCTGCTGAGGCGAAGGAGATTCTCACTGCTATCGGGAGAAAAACTGCTCTTTTAGTTTGACGACTGTATACTTGGATGTATTTGTCCTGGAACTCAGCCGGAGTGTATATAGGGAGCTGCGGAACCAGAGTGATGGGTAGAGGTAGAATTGATGTTTATATGCATAGTGAGTGTATGGTTGCACCAAAAGAAAATTTTTTCTGGCCCTGTTAGTGGTTTGGAGGGGATTTGAGTGACATTACATGTCTGTGTCGATGGATTGGAGTAGCAAAAGGGCACTTGAGTGTTTTCCGGTTGGATGTACAGAGTGACGTTGGGGATGGTTATGGCTTTTGTGGTCTTTACGTTGGATGAAAATGACAGGGCAGGACCTGGTACTGCTACCAGAGGAGGGCGTTCTAGGGCCGCACACATGAAGCAGGTGGAGAGGTTGCCTAGTCCAGCAAAGTGGCGATGGCCAGTCCCTGCTGTAGCAGGGTGAGCCAGGAGAAGGGAGACTCAGAAGGTTTAGAAATTTAGTTAGTGAGTTGAAGGTCTTGGATCTGAATATTACGGTGGATGGTGGATTGGACCTGGAGTAGCGACCTCCATACATACAGTTTGGCGTCCAGAAATTTCTCTTGGCGAGTGGTGCACTAGGCTCCTGGAACCGGAGACGTCCACCGGCTATCCCAGGGGTCTGGGATTGTGAGAGTGTATTTAGATTGATGGTAGTAGAATCATCCCTGGGGACGAAGGGAAAGGTAATGTATCTGGCAGGAAGACCAAGGACACCCTACATTTTTCTGCATTCACTTTTTTGCACATTGGGTAGTTGCCTTCTGGTCATACAGGAAGCGTTTTAAAATCAGTGAAATTTAAGTATATGGGTGCTCTGCCCCCTGTGGGTGGGCAGTTAGCGGTGGCCAGCAAATAATCATAACACTTAGTGCAGGCGTAATTGGTATAGTTTTCAGTCAAGTAAAATCGCCAGGCAAAAGGGGAAATTATACTACGTTTAGCTGGCTGGCTTGGTGAGGTGAGTGAGGCAGAGAGACATAGGACCAGTAGACTGAGCAGACCACTGGGAGCCATGGTCAGAGTTTACTGCCATCTGGACTCGGGACAAATGTACCCAGGAATCTAGTCAAAGAACCTTGATTGCTGAGGGAGTGGTAAGGGACAGTGTAAGGGCCTTTCCACCGGGGTGCTAAGGGTTTGGGTGCAAGGGATTTAATTAACACAGCATCTCCAGGATGCACTGGTTTTTGGTGATCAGCAGAGGTCAGAGAGGGTTCAGGGATGGCAGAGTTGGCGTGTTGTCTAAGAAGGTTGTGGAGCAAGCACAAGTATGGAAGGTAAAAAGCTAGCAGAGGGCAATCGGTTGCAGGAAGAGGCGAGAAAAGGAAAGGTTGTCTGTAGAGTATTTTGAAAGGACTGAGGCCGGACGGCTCCTGAGGGGCTGCGCCAAGGCGAGTATAAGAGCAAAGGGTAATAGTTGAGGCCAAGAAAGTTGCAGTTCTAGGGAGAGTTTGGTGAGCTGTTGTTTTATGAGACTGTTAGCTCATTCAACCTTACCAGAAGACTGGGGGTGTAGGCTGCGTGGAGTTTCCAGCAGATGCCCAGTGAGGCGCAAACTGCCTGCTGCACCATAGATATGAAGTCTGGACCATTGTCCGACTGAATTGAAGCAGGCTGGCCAAAACGAGTAATGAAGTCTTGAAGAAGGTGAGTGGCGACTATGCTTGCACTCTCAGAGGAGGTGGGAAAGACTTTGATCCATCCTGAAAATGTGTTCACCATAGTGAGGAGATACTTAAACCGCTTATGCTTTGGCATGTGGGTAACGTTTATCTGCCAGTCCTGTCCCAGTAGGTGCCCTTACATCTGGTGGAGCTGTTTATGAGGGTGTTGAGCTTTCTGGCTATTGGAGAGGGCACCGATGTTGCATTTTGCATGTACTGTGTTGATAGTACTCCATAGTCCAGTGGGGTGAAATATGGGGTTAGAAACGTGTAGAGAGCTTTTGGCCCGATGTGTGGAGAATTGTGAATATTGGTGATGATTGTTTCCTGTTGTAACTTTGGGAGAATGAGTAAGTTCTATTTGTGTACCCACCATTTTTGTTGAGGAAGAGAGCAATACTGGGTGTTTTCCTGTTCAGTGTAAGTTGGAGTGTAAGTGGGAGGTAAAAAGCATACTGAGCTAGGAGCGGGAAAGTTGTTGGGCTAAGTCAGTAACAGGATCTGCAGAGTGGGAGGGAAGGGGAAGTAGGGCCTGAGTGAGAGGGCGAAATGGAGAAGGTAGTCCGCTACCTGGAGCACAACCCTGGGCTCGGCGAGGGTTACCGGAGTCGAGGAGCCAGGGCCTCTTCAGTCCATGAACCCCAGCAGCTCCATACCTTGCAGCTATGTGTCTGGAGTTTCCAGGATCTCGGCACCTCGGCTTTGCAGAGCCGGTGGCAGAGCCAGGGTCGGGCAGTTCGACTTCCAGTGGCCTGGCTGTTTGCACTGCGGGCAAGGCTTGGTAGGAGGCTTGGGATTGGGGCAAACTTTTGCCCAGTGGCCGACCCGGCCACATTTGAAGCAGGCTCCTGGCGGTAGGTGCCGGCTCCCCTGGGGAGCGTGGCGATGGATGGGATTGCCTGCCGGCCTTAGGGCTGCTACCAGGGCTTGGGAATGGAGGCTAACCATCTGTTGGACCCTCACCTGGCAAGTGGCCTCAGCTGGCTCCTCCCAAGCGTTGAAAACTTTAAATGCCATTTTTACCAGATCCTGCATAGGGGTTTCAGGGCCCTCCTCAGCCTTCTTTAGCTTTTCTTTCTGATGTCAGGGGCTGACTGGAAGGTGAAGTGAGAGGCCAAAATAGAGGCCCCACTTTTTAGACCCTGGGTCTAAACGAGTGTACTTTGTGAGTGCCTCCTGGAGGCGGTTAAGAAAAAGAGCAGTAACTTCTCTCAGTTTTTCATAGTTGACAACCTTGTTGGAGACTGTTTCCAGACCTCTAATGAGGTACCTGAGCATGAGGTTTCTATAAGGAAGATCAGACGCCCGGCCGGGCTGGTAACTCCAACTGGGGTCCTCTATTGGGATGGCATGCGCCCCCAAGGGGACATTAGGGTCGATAGCGTGGTTTTTTTCTGTGTACGTTCCTCGGCAGTAAGGGTAGAAGCAAGGATCATTTGGATGCCATGCCAGGTTAAATCATACGTTTGGGAAATGTAGGTAAATTCTTTAATAAACTTAGAGGGCTCTGCTGAGAAAGAGCCCAGGTGGGTCTCTATCTGCGACAGGTCCTTTAAGGAAAAAGGGACGTGGACTTGAATGAGTCCCTATACACCTGCAACCTCTCTTAATGGACAAAGGGCAGCTGGAGGATTGTGGAAGCGGGTATGAAAGGCAAGCGGTGAGGACAGGAGAGAGCGATGGGATGGCGCAGCGGGCGGGGTAGACTGATAGAGCAGCGGAAGAGGCGCACTGAGGAGCTTGGCTGGATCTTCTGGGGTTTGAATGGCAGGTTCTTTCTGCTGAGGAGATAGAGCTAACCGTATTTGGCGGGTGGAACAATGGCTACAGAGGTCAGGGCGGGAACGCAAGTCCCAAAAAGCCTGCACATAGGGGACTTCAGAATCCTTACCAGTCCTCCTGCAGAAATTGTCCAGGTCCTGTAGAACGTTGAAATCAAAAATGCCCGTTGGAAGCCAATGTGCGTGGTTGTTAAGCTGGGACTGGGGCCAGGCAACTTGGGAGAGAAAAACAAGTATTTTCTTTCACAAGGTCTGAGTGAGAGGGAGAGACTCATCAGGGCAGCCATAGACTGATTTTGAACGTAGGCAAGCGCCGTGCCTAAAGGTCCTGGAGATTTGGGTGGCTCTTAGGGGACCCCAAAAGAAGTGGGGAGCCGCACACCTATCCCGGGTTTTTGGCACCAAAACACAAGGTCTATTTGGATGTGAAAACAGAATGAAAGACCCAATTAACGAAGTTTTAGAAGCAGGCTTTATTGAGAAGTTTGCGGGCGGGTTCAGCAACTCAGGATATTGAGCTATTGAAGCTGCGCCGGGGGAAAGAATCCTGGCGGCGTTTTTATGCCCACTGTTGGCAGGCACAGCTGGGGAGGATCATAGCTGGTGAGGTTCTGCACACACAGGTGCTTCAGAAGGGAGAAGGTCGTTAATCTTATCTATATGTCAAGGAAGGATGGAGTGACCATTATCTTCAGAAAACATTCTGGCTTTGGGACGAGCTGGTTCCAGGAATTTGGGGTTGAGCAGGGGAGGGGAGGTCGGTTAGGGTTCAGCCTTGAGAGCTAAGATGGAGGTGCAGGACTCAAAATGGAGTCTGTTGTGCCAAGACTGGGACACAGTGTTGTGCCGCGGCTCCGGCAAGCAGCAGGCCTGGGGGCGCCTGCGTCCACCCCTGTTGGTTTGGGCAGGACTCTGGCTGGGTGGCCGGCTCCAGGCTGGCTTTTGGCTAGGCCGCAACCTGCGGCCTCCATTTTCCCAGCCACGTGACTCCACTCTCAGGCAGAATGGCACCACCTGTGTCTGTTGTAGCTACACTCCATTCCCAGACAGCAAACCGCCCAGACTGCCGGAAAGTTCAGCAGAACAAGTTTCATTTCCTGCGCAGGGACCAGACCATCAGCTCTCTTGAGGGGAGACTGAGCGGCCCCCCAGTCTAATTTTCCAAAGGTTTTTATACTTTTGCAATGTGCAGGTGTGCAAGCAGGCAGAGCTCAGGAGCGGGGTATTGTGGTTAGCCATTCTTAGTTGAACCAAAACTGCTCTGGTCCTTCTCGCAAGCCTTCTGAACATCCATTTCCTTCTGTACGTTCCCTTGGGCTACGTCTGCACAGCCTAACTCCCCAGTATCAGCTAGTTCATTGGCAGTTCATAGCTAGTTTATTTACCATTCATAATGGCTTCTGAAAGCTCAAAATGACTTCTCTTGTCAAGGCTATTTAAGCTTTGCCCAGAGCTGCTATATTCTCTCCTGTTCTTAGCCAAGTTCAAATCATTGAATCTTCGGTAGCCAGCCCAGTGTATGGTGGGCTCAGCACTAAGAGTTTTGTGGCTTGTACTTTCTGTGTAAGGAATGCCACTAGCTTATTGGTTATGACTGGGCCAAATGTGAGGCTTAGCAGGAGGAGGATTAGGGGCCGGCTAGGGCCGTTCATAGGGTAGTTAGCCAGGCTGACCAATTAAGTAGCTTTTCAAACCAATTGGTTCCTCCATTTCTTTTCTTGACTCTTTGTTCTAATCCTTTCCTAACCAGGGCTCATCTATCTTTATTGATTCCCGAATGCTTTGCATAGAATTAGTTTCTCCCAATGCTGTGCACAGCATTCCTTGTTTCCAAAAGAGCAAGTCAAGCCCTCGGCGGGTTTGCAACACAACTGCCACAAGGGAGTCTAGGGATCTTTCTAAATGGGAGACAGGTTTTTTTTAATCCCTGTAGATCTAAAGCAATTTGCTGACTAAGAATCTGATAGTTTAAGTTTCCTTGTATTAAAGCAACTGACCCGACTGCAGCTAATCCCATAATCCCAAGCCCTGTTACCAGTGGGACCAATACTGGGGCTCTTTGAACTCATCCGGAAATTCCAAAGTTATCCCTACACCTCCTTCACCAGAACACAGGTACACTTGAGGACTAACATGCACTAGTACACAAATACCCGGGTCTGCTACTAATACTGGGGGAAAGAGACAGGGTGTTCGTCCTGTGGAACAAGTAAAGCAAGTACTCATTGGAGCAGATAACAAATTAGGATCAACATTTGGTTCAATGGGAACAGCTTGAAGGCAAAAATCTCGATATCTTGATATATTAAAGGGATACTTAGATGAATAAAAACACAGTCCTTGCCCTTGCAAATCTTTTAAAGGGAGCTTAGACTTGAGTCCATACTAACATCACCTATAGACTGCCGCTTTGTGTAATCCTTTTTACTAACATTTCTAATTGGATTACACTCTGTACCAATAGTGCTATTTGTACCTGTGCCTACATAGTAAGGGGAAGCAGGGTTCAGACAAAGCCAACAATCAGCTGTGAGGTGAGGATCTGAGTTCATAAATTGGAATACAGCATCCCGAGAATCAAACACAGAACCTTGAGGTGGCTCCTGAATGAGAAGGGCCCTGTGAGTTGGGCTGGCAGTGAACGGGAAAGTTACTGGAGAGTCTGGAGGGTGCGGCAAAGGAATCTTAATGACACCAGCTGTGGCTCTTCAGGATTTATCCCGAGGTTTGGGCCTTTGTACGGATGGCAGGTTGCCATATTTTACTTTGCTGGATAGAAAAGGTTTTCCTGGGATCTCTATCATTTACATAATGTTGAATTCCCCATGTTTTCCCAGGGAACCCAATAACGCTTGAATCCAATTCTTATTGGGTTACATTTGGAAACCATACACGTAGTGGGATCAAACCCTTCCAACGTGAGTCTCATTCTTGTAAAAATAATAGGGTCATCTTTAACAAGTTTCCACCCTGAAAATGATAGTTTCACAACCCCAAGCTGCACAATGATAATGTCCCTCCCCTTGGCAGTTAGGGAGTCCATGAGCCGGGCATATATAGACATGGTTTGTTTGGAGCCTTCTTTCTATAGAGGGTATTCCGCACCCATAGGACGGGATTCCAGTATAGGTCCCATTGTGCCCTTTACCTTTAAAGGATCCAGAATGCCAATTCTTTCCTAGCAAATCAAACAAATCAAAATGAAAACAGGGGGTCATACCCAGTATAAGAGGTTACATATTCACTGCTGGAGGTTAGAATAGCAGTCCACAGATGTGTTTCTGCTTGGGGGAAACACTGGGTGCTGTCAGCAATACTCGGAGAAAAACAATTAAGTTCTGTAAAGCCTTAATTTTGAGGGATTTTCCGTCTTTCTGGGTGTCCATCTTTTCAGGATATGCTCAGGGTGGGCTTTTTTTTTTTTTTTACTTATGACTGATGAATCCACGGCCCCCTCCCCACTATTTTAACAGCAGTTGGTGTTGTAAGTATCACTTGGTATGGGCCAGTCCACCTAGGTTCTAAGGTGTCAGGTTGGTGTTTCTTTACCCATGTCCAGTTTCCTGGTTGCACGTTGTTGGCTGCCTGTTCCCTTTCCCTTGGTTAGGCCCAAAATGAAGGTGTCAGAGCAGATGATTTGTCTCTCACCTGTTGCACAGCCTGCAGGCACTCGATGAGGGAACGATTAGTGACTTCCATTATTTCTACTTCCTTCAATCTTGGGAGGATTCGGGGAAGGTCTGCCAAACATAAATTCAAATGGGGACATGCTTTTCACATAGGGAGTGCTTCAGACTTGAAGTAGGGCAAAAGGTAAAGTAAGGATCAACCCAGGTCTCACAAGGTCCTAAATGCAACTTAACGAACAATTCCTTTAGGGTTCTGTTTATTTTTTTCTACTTGCCCTGAAGAGCTTCCAGTTAATATTTAGAAGCATTGCTAAGACTTTAGTAATTTGAGCAATAAATGTTGGGCCATTGTTGGACCCCAAGGTGGTGGGAAGGCCAAATCTAGGGACAATTTTAGTTACTAATAATTTACACACAGTGGCAGCAGTTTCCTTCTTTGTTGGGAAGGCTTCCACCCATCCAGAACAGGTGTCTACGAACACCAGCAAATATCGGTAGCCATACTTTCTAAGTTTGATATACATAAAGTCCACCTCCCAGAATTCTCCAGGACTACTACCTCGAGCTCGTGGTTGGGGTTGCTCCTTTTCTTTTTGGGGTTGTTTACCCGAGCACAGTGCAATCAACGGTGGGTGACATCTGCCACCCAGTGTCCAAGCCTGGGTATGTAAAAGTGCCTGAGAAGCAACTGAGACAGTTTAGAGAGGATCCCAAATGCATACCTTCATGTAGTCCTTGAATCAGATCTCTCCCAGAGCTTCTGGCATGAATCTTCTTCCATCAGGATGGAGCAGCCACCCTGGATGCTCCCAGTCTTTTTGGCAGGCCAGCTCTTGGCTTATCTTTAGATCATTTTCTGAGTATGTAGGTTGTGGCTGTAACACTGGGGATGGCATGGTCACAGCCACTACCTTGGGGATTTGTGGCATAGTCCTGGCATTCGAGATCCACCGGTCCGGGGGACTGGTTAGGAGTGGTTCAACCATAGGTCCCCCTGCCACAGCAATATCCTGTCCCAGTGTAAGCTTCCTAGCTTCTATGACTAGGATGGCCGTGGCAGCCTCAGCTCGCATGCAGCTCAGCCATCCTGCAGCTACAGAGTCCAGTTTCTTTGAAAGATAGGCCACAGGTCTCTTCCATGGCCGCAAGTTCTCAGTTAGCACTTCTTTTGCTGTGCCTCTGGCCTCACATAGACAATTGGAAGGGCTTTACTCTGTCTAGTAGGGCAAGAGAGGTTGCCCATATGAGCGACTTTTTAAAGGATTCAAACGCTTGTTGTTCTACTTCAGTCCATTTAAGTTCTTTTTCCTTTCCCCAGTACTTGCATATAGGGGTTTCGTTGTTTTTGCAAATCCCAAATTCCACAATGGACAGTACCCCACAGCTCCTAGAAACTCTTGCAACTGCCTCTTAGTCTCAGGGACTGGGATTTTGAGGATCGCCTCAGTGCGGCTGGGGGACAAGGTCCGTTTTCCCTCCTCCAGTTGGTAGCCTAGGTATACAGCTTTATGGACACACAGTTGAGCCTTTCTTGCAGATACCCTGTACCCCAATGGGCCAAGGACTATTATCAGGTCCTTGGTAGCCCGTTGGCATTCCTCCAGGGTTTCGGAGGCCAGGAGGAGGTCATCTGCATACTGGAGCAAGGTGGTTTGGGGGTGTTCCTCCTTGTGTCCCTGTAAGTCTTCACTGGGTTGATGTGCAGGGGACACGGGTATGGAGAACAAAGCATCCTTTAAGTCCAAAACAGTATAACAAATTCAGTTTGACGGGATAGTACTCAGGAGGGTCTCGGGGTTTGGCACGTGGGGTGGCCCGTTTCTATCCTCTCATTTGCCTCTCTGAGATCCTGCACCGGTTGGAAGTCCTCAGTTCCCGGCTTCTGCATGGGCAGCAGGGGAGCATTCCATGTGGACTTGCAGAGGACCCAAATGCCTGTCCTCTTTAGTCTGCAAATGGGAACAGAAATACCCACTTTTGCTATCCAGGGAGTAGGGTTAGCTTGACACACCGGTGTAGCTGAGCTCAGAAGTTGTACGACCCCAGGCACCTGAAGTTCAGAAAGGTCTGGCAGGTTGTTCTCTGCCCAAACAAAAGGAATATCTTTTAGCGATTTATCAAGAAGTTCCTTTGAGCAGGTCTCTTCTGCTCCTTGATAAAACACATATCACTCTGACATTGGAGCGGTGAGCAAAACTTTTGGCTTTTCAAGTTCAAGGGTTAAGGTGGTTGTAGCAGATGAGAAAGTAATTATGGCTGCCATTTTTCATAATAAGTCACGATCAATTAGGGGAAAGGGGCATTGAGGCATTACCAGGAAGGAGAGTGTGTGTAACTAACTGTCTCTTGTGCTAAATCTGTTATTCTGGCCGTTGTCCATGGGTGTGCTTGGGTCTGCCCTGGGGCCCCTGTAATGAAAGCCTTTCCTTTTGACAAGGCACCTGTAGTCTTTTCTGAAACCAAGAAGGTGACCCCTTTGTCCACCTAGAAATTTACTGGCTGGCTCCCTACATGGAGAGTGAGCATGGGCTCTTTGGGGTCAAGTGAAACAGAGCCTGGACACCTTTATTCAGCTTCGAGCATTATTGTCTGTAGCTTCGATTTTTCTAGGCGAGGACTAGGCCCGTTCCCTCTAGTGGTGGCTCGTCTGCCTCTCCTGGGCTTTTCAAGGCACTGATTTTTCCAATGTCACTGTTTTGTATAGTAGGTACATGGATACTTCCTCAGGACTAGGCGAGTGAGAAGCGGGGTATTAGGGTTAGCCATTCTTAGTTGAACCAAAACTGCTCTGGTCGTTCTCGCAAGCCTTCTGAACACCCATTTCCTTCATGACATTCCCTTGGGCGACGTCTGCACAGCCTACCTCCCCAATATCAGCTAGTTCATTTACACTTCCTAGCTACTTTATTTTCTTTTCATGGTGGCTTCTGTCAGCCCCAAATGGCTTCACTCTTGTCAAAGCTGTTTCAGCTTTTCCCAGAGATCCTACACAGTCGCCATTGTAGCCGAGAGGTAACAGGGTCTGTGACCATGGCCAAGATGGCACCCACCAGTCCAAACATGTGGAAGGGCGCTGCCTAGGGAGCTGGGTGAAGAGGCCTGGGAGTTAGCCCTGCCTGGTCCCGGAAGCCAAAAGTTTCCCTTATCCCCTCCATTCCCTTTGCCTTTCTCCTGGTTTTTCAAACAAGCTGCTCTAGCCCTATAACGCCAAGCACAAAATTGTCATAATTCTTAATGAAAACGTATCTGGTACCCAAATTATAGATGTGACAATTTGGTCACATTTCAAAAACACTGAAAATTTTATGCTTTTAAAATATATTTTGAATGCCATATATATTGATAACTATGAAAGTAAAGAATAGAAACCAAAAAAAAAATTTTCCTAAATTTAAAACTTGAGGCGTTATAGGGCTAGTGTTCTTCCAGATTTGGTTTGTTCCTTCTTACAGGCTGGTTTTCCGTGGCCCAGGCTTAGGCCAATGG
This sequence comes from Tenrec ecaudatus, assembly GCF_050624435.1. Lineage (NCBI taxonomy): Eukaryota > Metazoa > Chordata > Mammalia > Afrosoricida > Tenrecidae > Tenrec > Tenrec ecaudatus. The sequence continues at coordinate 74,216 of NW_027459058.1, read as the reverse complement.
CGTTCGGAAGCCTAGGCGGAGTCACTGTTACCTTTAGGCTTTCAGTGATGCTGCTTCAGGCACTTTTGGGGACAGCTCTTACTTAATACACAGCTCCTCTGCCATGATGTTCCAGCCAGAAATTCCAATTTCCCTTAAGGTTCCCTGAGCTGCCACGTGTCCCTTCCCTTCAGAGATTTGAGCATCAGCCCCGCCAGCAGGCGTCTTGGAGGGCCTTGGAGCCATCCCAAGCAATGGTCCTCCTAGCCTGTTGTCCAGAAAAATGGTTGGACCTAAAGGTCGCCCTCGGCGACTAGTCCTTGACCCCTTCCCTCGGGCTGAGGCATGAGATTCAGGGCAACCCAGGGGTGCGCTCTCAAAGTGGGGGTTATTGACCTGGAGGCAGCAAGCTGTCAATCGCCTCCTTGTTTTGTGCTTTCTAGATGGGACTTAGCAGCTTGATGCTCAAGAATTGCCCCCTTGCATGAATCGTGTCCAATTGGGATAGAGTTGATACAGAGACCCTGGGCAAACAAAAGCTGATAGATTCACTTTGCAACTCTATTTGGCCACAGTATCGTTTTGAGAAAGGAGAATGGTGGGCAGAGAATGGTACGCTTTCCCTTCCAACCGTGATTCACCGGGAACAGTTCGGTAGAGTGCCGGGAAAGTGGGCGGAGATGCCAGGACTTAGAGCATTTCTCCTCTCGAGGAGCAGTAGGAGACCTTCATCCCCAGTGCACCCAGGAACCCCTAAGGCAGGCGTCCTCAAACTGTGGTCCATGGGGCACATGTGGCGCCATGCCATTTATCCCACACTCGGGGTGTTTTTGCTGCCACTGCCTGTCCTGCTTAGCAGCCGACTCGTGCAGTGTGCATAGGAATTTGTCCATAGGTTTTTTGAAAACCATAGTCTGGCCCTCCAACGGTCGGAGAGACAATGAACTGGCCCCCTGTGTAAACAATTTGAGGACCCCTGCCCTAAGGGATCCTGGACTTCAGGTCACTATTGTCCCAGCCCTGAACCCTCCCTGAACATTCTACCCCTAGTAGAGGCACCAGGGGCATTTGGTCCCAGGGTAACTTACAAGCCTTTTACTCAAATGGAACCCGAGAAAATTAAAAATGACACAGGCAGTTACTCTACTTTTGATCCCTGTTGAATCCGCCTGTAGCATCCCAATATTACAATTTAACCCTATAACGCCGAGCATGACCTTTCCCTAACATTTAATGAAATGAATATAAATGTATATATATTGATAACTATGAAAGTAATGAATCAAAACGAATTTTTTTTTGCCCAAAAATTTAAAAGTGAGGCGTTATAGGGTGAAAAAGAAGGATGGTTCTTATCAGAGGGGCCAATGCCTTAGGATCATAAGTGAAGCGGTGATCCCACTGCACCCAGTAGTGCCCAAACCCTGGACCCCCCTAGGGGAAATTGTGAATGCTTTTACCCCCGTGCCGGTACTTAGAATGAGCAAACACACACGCCTGATAATCCTAAGATTTTTACTTACTTCCTGTGATACTCACCTACTTTCAAGGGCACTCCCACCTCACAATCCTAGCCTTGTCTCAGTTAAACTGTTCACCCTTTTGTGCGTTTGTTGTTTTTTCCAGAAGTTCTCAAGTTACCAAAGCCCCTAATCCAAGTGTGCCAGCTCCAGGACCACCATCTCCTGGACCACTTCAACCTTATCCATCCTAGCGCTGAATGGACAACCCCTCCCAGCAGAGCAGGAAGGGTGTGGACCCAAAGCCCCACTTCGCCCCTTTGCCAGCAGGAAGTAGCTAGAGATGTCGTCGCCCAGTACCCCAAAAATTTGGGTCCACATCTCTTCAGGGTGGAAATGTTAGGTAGCTAGCATAGGGACTGGGGTGTCCATTACACATGCTCAGAGGGCCCAGTTAGTGGCCCAGGAAGGAGTGGCACACTGTGCGTGCTCAGAGGTCCAGTTTTCCGGCCAGGAAGGGCAGGTCCACCTGGGTGGGCGCTGCACCTGCATCGACCCACCTAGGCCAAGTATATTCAATTCAGCCACTAGGATCGACCAGGGTTGCCCACCACACCTCCCTAACTCTCCTAAACCTCATATGGATCACAAACCAGGCTTTGGCGTGAATTCTTTCTCACGCAGAACCAAGGCCCGAGGGATATCTGTCCCCAGAGAGATCTGACCAACCCAGGAAAGCTCTTTGGAGGCAGCAGGAGTGGACGTGAGTGGCTGGTGGATACTGTTCAGATGCATGGCTTTCTGCTTGGAAGGGTTTTTAGTCTCGGCTGACAGGATCAGAGGAGGTAGTATGTCTGGATCACATAGTATCCATGTCCACAAATGAGCTGCCCATTCCAAAGTCCTGACAGTGCTTTTGGAAAACACTGTGCTTTGGAATGTCACCCCTTGCAGAGGGCAGTGGGAGGGGCTGGGACCCAGGTATGCTGCCCCTTGCTCCCAGTTGCCGGTTTCTGGATCCTGATTATATCTCTCACAGGATCAGTTAGTGGGCTTGTTGTCTGCCTCAGGCTTTGTTCACCGAGGTCCTCCAGCTAGGTGGTGGTGTGTGTGCATGAGCAGAGGCTTCCTGCTAATCCCCCATGAGTTGAAGAGCTCCCCTGGTGTGGGCTCCGTGAAAGAGGTGCCCCAGACAGCAGGACTACCCAGGAGGGTGGGCCCTACAGGAACCGGAGGGCCATTCCCCCTGTGGAATGACCTCAGAGCCCCGCCTCTCTCACTGTCCAGCTGCCGGGGCTGTGGACCCTAAGCTTCATGCCTCACATAGGAATAGACACAGGGTGAGGCGACTGCAGCACCTGCTTTTGCTGGTCTAATCCAGCCTGAGATCATCCTAGCATCAGCCCTCTGCCAGGGTCCTTTTTTTCTCTCCTTTTATAGGGGCTCATACAACAATAACCACAATACGTGCAAACATCACTGATATAAGGCACATTTGTACATTCATTGCCCTCATTATTCTCAAAATATCTTCTCTCCACCCAAGCCCCTGGCCTCAGCTCCTCATTCCCCCCGCCCCCATTCTCACTACCCCTCCTCATAAATCCTTCATCATTTACTAATTATTATTTTGTCATATCTTGCACTGTCTGATGTCCCCCTTCACCCCCTTTTCTTTTGAGGTTTTATGTAGATCCTTGTCATCGGTTCCCTGCTGCCAGCCTACCCTCCCTCCACCCTCCCAGCATCCCCATTCATAACACTGGTCCTAAAGGGCTCATCCACCTTGAATTCCCTGTGTTTCTAGGTCCTATCTGTCCCAGTGTACATTCTCTGGTCTAGTCAGATTTGAAAGTTATAATTGGGATCTTGATAGTGAGGGGAGAGGAAGCATTGAGGAGCTAGAGGAAAGTTGTGTTTCACCGTTGCTGTCTAGTACCCTGTGTAGGCTTGTCTCTTCCCCAAGACCTTACTTAAGGGAATGTCCAGTGTACTGCAAATGGGCTTTGGCTCTCTACCCAGCATTCCCTGCTCATTCGCAATGAGATTTTTTTGTGCTGATGATGCCTGATCCCTTTGATACCTCGTGATCGCACAGGCTGGTATGCTTATTCCATGTGGGCTCTGTTGTTTCTGAGCTACATGGCCGCTTGCTTACCCTTCAGGCCTTTAAGACCTCAGACGCCATATCTTTTGATAGCAGGGCACCATCAGCTTTCTTGACCACATTTGCTTATGCAACCGCTTAGACTTCAGGGAACGTGTCGGGAAGGTGAGCATCATAGAATGCCAATGTAATAGAACAAGGTATTCTTGCAATGAGAGAGTCCTTGAGTGGAGGCCCAAAGGCCATCTGCTACCTTAATAGGACACCTATAAAGATATGGACATAGGTGTATTTCCCCATGCTCACAGATAAATATATTTACATCTGTGCGTGCCTTTCTTTAGACCTCTATAACTGGCCCGTGCTTCCTAGGTCGCTCTGCTATTCCCTTTCATTTCCCTCTTGTGCCCACTGCCATGCTCAGTTTTCATTTGGGTTTCAGTAAATCCTCTTGGTTCCTTCACCCTTGATCACGCCCTACCAGGATTCCTACATCGCCCTCACCACGGATTTGCATCCACTTGTTGTTCCCTTGTCTCTGGGTTTCTTGACATCACTCCCTTTCCCCCCAACTCCCTCTTTCCCGTGGCCCTCCCGCGAAGTGTTGGTCCCCTTTTTCTCTCCTGCAGATTGTGCATCCAGCATCTCTTTTTAGACATACAGTAGAGGTAATAACATGCACAAACAAAAGACAGAGCGAAAGCAAGCACCAAAAGAAAGAAAACAGCCAAAATCCAATGACCATCAAAGAAAACACAACTCCTCAAGAAAGGAAAGCTTGTAGTTAATTCACGGACTGTTTGTTGGCCCTTAGCAGTGTTTTCCAGTCCAGTCTGTGCGGGCACCAAGTCCTGCCCCCAAAGTCCTCCTTTGGCATTCCCTGGGGACCTTGTTGCTCCACTTCCTTGCTCTTCTGCTGCACGCCCTTAGTGCTATGCCTCGGTGTGTCGGGATCCGTTCCCGCACTGTCTCTCCAGTGTTGTCCCTTCTAGGGCTATGGGTCTTTGAGGGACGTCGTGTCTCATCTTGGGCTGGCCATGTGGTCTTCTGTGTGGACTGTCTTCTCTGAGTGGGAACATGATCCTCAAGGCAGGATCCCGGAGCCCACTGAGTGACTTTCTCTCCAGCAGCTTCTAGGTAGGCTCTGCCCCATGAGGGGCCGTGAGGTGCCTGTGTAAACCTGAGTCTGCTGGAGGTTAGAATAGCAGTCCACAGATGTGTTTGTGCTTGGGGGAAACAGTGGGTGCTGTCAGCAATACTCGGAGAAAAACAATTAAGTTCTGTAAAGCCTTAATTTTGAGGGATTTTCCGTCTTTCTGGGTGTCCATCTTTTCAGGATATGCTCAGGGTTGGTTTTTTTGTTGTTGTTGTTTTTTTTTACTTATGACTGATGAATCCACGGCCCCCTCCCCACTATTTTAACAGCAGTTGGTGTGTTGTAAGAATCACTTGGTATGGGCCAGTCCACCTAGGTTCTAAGGTGTCAGGTTGGTGCTTCTTTACCCATGTCCAGTTTCCTGGTTGCACGTTGTTGGCTGCCTGTTCCCTTTCCCTTGGTTAGGCCCAAAATGAAGGTGTCAGAGCAGATGATTTGTCTCTCACCTGTTGCACAGCCTGCAGGCACTCGATGAGGGAACGATTAGTGACTTCCATTATTTCTACTTCCTTCAATCTTGGGAGGATTTGGGGAAGGGCTGCCAAACATAAATTCAAATGGGGTCATGCTTTTCACATAGGGAGTGCATCTGACTTGAAGTAGGGCAAAATATAAAGTAAGGATCAACCCAGTTCTCGCAAGGTCCTAAATGCAACTTAACGAACAATTCCTTTAGGGTTCTGTTTATTTTTTCTACTTGCCCTGAAGAGCTTCCAGTTAATATTTAGAAGCATTGCTAAGACTTTAGTAATTTGAGCAATAAATGTTGGGCCATTGTTGGACCCCAAGGTGGTGGGAAGGCCAAATCTAGGGACAATTTTAGTTACTAATAATTTACACACAGTGGCAGCAGTTTCCTTCTTTGTTGGGAAGGCTTCCACCCATCCAGAACAGGTGTCTACGAACACCAGCAAATATCGGTAGCCATACTTTCTAAGTTTGATATACATAAAGTCCACCTCCCAGAATTCTCCAGGACTACTACCTCGAGCTCGTGGTTGGGGTTGCTCCTTTTCTTTTTGGGGTTGTTTACCCGAGCACAGTGCAATCAACGGTGGGTGACATCTGCCACCCAGTGTCCAAGCCTGGGTATGTAAAAGTGCCTGAGAAGCAACTGAGACAGTTTAGAGAGGATCCCAAATGCATACCTTCATGTAGTCCTTGAATCAGATCTCTCCCAGAGCTTCTGGCATGAATCTTCTTCCATCAGGATGGAGCAGCCACCCTGGATGCTCCCAGTCTTTTTGGCAGGCCAGCTCTTGGCTTATCTTTAGATCATTTTCTGAGTATGTAGGTTGTGGCTGTAACACTGGGGATGGCATGGTCACAGCCACTACCTTGGGGATTTGTGGCATAGTCCTGGCATTCGAGATCCACCGGTCCGGGGGACTGGTTAGGAGTGGTTCAACCATAGGTCCCCCTGCCACAGCAATATCCTGTCCCAGTGTAAGCTTCCTAGCTTCTATGACTAGGATGGCCGTGGCAGCCTCAGCTCGCATGCAGCTCAGCCATCCTGCAGCTACAGAGTCCAGTTTCTTTGAAAGATAGGCCACAGGTCTCTTCCATGGCCGCAAGTTCTCAGTTAGCACTTCTTTTGCTGTGCCTCTGGCCTCACATAGACAATTGGAAGGGCTTTACTCTGTCTAGTAGGGCAAGAGAGGTTGCCCATATGAGCGACTTTTTAAAGGATTCAAACGCTTGTTGTTCTACTTCAGTCCATTTAAGTTCTTTTTCCTTTCCCCAGTACTTGCATATAGGGGTTTCGTTGTTTTTGCAAATCCCAAATTCCACAATGGACAGTACCCCACAGCTCCTAGAAACTCTTGCAACTGCCTCTTAGTCTCAGGGACTGGGATTTTGAGGATCGCCTCAGTGCGGCTGGGGGACAAGGTCCGTTTTCCCTCCTCCAGTTGGTAGCCTAGGTATACAGCTTTATGGACACACAGTTGAGCCTTTCTTGCAGATACCCTGTACCCCAATGGGCCAAGGACTATTATCAGGTCCTTGGTAGCCCGTTGGCATTCCTCCAGGGTTTCGGAGGCCAGGAGGAGGTCATCTGCATACTGGAGCAAGGTGGTTTGGGGGTGTTCCTCCTTGTGTCCCTGTAAGTCTTCACTGGGTTGATGTGCAGGGGACACGGGTATGGAGAACAAAGCATCCTTTAAGTCCAAAACAGTATAACAAATTCAGTTTGACGGGATAGTACTCAGGAGGGTCTCGGGGTTTGGCACGTGGGGTGGCCCGTTTCTATCCTCTCATTTGCCTCTCTGAGATCCTGCACCGGTTGGAAGTCCTCAGTTCCCGGCTTCTGCATGGGCAGCAGGGGAGCATTCCATGTGGACTTGCAGAGGACCCAAATGCCTGTCCTCTTTAGTCTGCAAATGGGAACAGAAATACCCACTTTTGCTATCCAGGGAGTAGGGTTAGCTTGACACACCGGTGTAGCTGAGCTCAGAAGTTGTACGACCCCAGGCACCTGAAGTTCAGAAAGGTCTGGCAGGTTGTTCTCTGCCCAAACAAAAGGAATATCTTTTAGCGATTTATCAAGAAGTTCCTTTGAGCAGGTCTCTTCTGCTCCTTGATAAAACACATATCACTCTGACATTGGAGCGGTGAGCAAAACTTTTGGCTTTTCAAGTTCAAGGGTTAAGGTGGTTGTAGCAGATGAGAAAGTAATTATGGCTGCCATTTTTCATAATAAGTCACGATCAATTAGGGGAAAGGGGCATTGAGGCATTACCAGGAAGGAGAGTGTGTGTAACTAACTGTCTCTTGTGCTAAATCTGTTATTCTGGCCGTTGTCCATGGGTGTGCTTGGGTCTGCCCTGGGGCCCCTGTAATGAAAGCCTTTCCTTTTGACAAGGCACCTGTAGTCTTTTCTGAAACCAAGAAGGTGACCCCTTTGTCCACCTAGAAATTTACTGGCTGGCTCCCTACATGGAGAGTGAGCATGGGCTCTTTGGGGTCAAGTGAAACAGAGCCTGGACACCTTTATTCAGCTTCGAGCATTATTGTCTGTAGCTTCGATTTTTCTAGGCGAGGACTAGGCCCGTTCCCTCTAGTGGTGGCTCGTCTGCCTCTCCTGGGCTTTTCAAGGCACTGATTTTTCCAATGTCACTGTTTTGTATAGTAGGTACATGGATACTTCCTCAGGACTAGGCGAGTGAGAAGCGGGGTATTAGGGTTAGCCATTCTTAGTTGAACCAAAACTGCTCTGGTCGTTCTCGCAAGCCTTCTGAACACCCATTTCCTTCATGACATTCCCTTGGGCGACGTCTGCACAGCCTACCTCCCCAATATCAGCTAGTTCATTTACACTTCCTAGCTACTTTATTTTCTTTTCATGGTGGCTTCTGTCAGCCCCAAATGGCTTCACTCTTGTCAAAGCTGTTTCAGCTTTTCCCAGAGATCCTACACAGTCGCCATTGTAGCCGAGAGGTAACAGGGTCTGTGACCATGGCCAAGATGGCACCCACCAGTCCAAACATGTGGAAGGGCGCTGCCTAGGGAGCTGGGTGAAGAGGCCTGGGAGTTAGCCCTGCCTGGTCCCGGGAGCCAAAAGTTTCCCTTATCCCCTCCATTCCCTTTGCCTTTCTCCTGGTTTTTCAAACAAGCTGCTCTAGCCCTATAACGCCAAGCACAAAATTGTCATAATTCTTAATGAAAACGTATCTGGTACCCAAATTATAGATGTGACAATTTGGTCACATTTCAAAAACACTGAAAATTTTATGCTTTTAAAATATATTTTGAATGCCATATATATTGATAACTATGAAAGTAAAGAATAGAAACCAAAAAAAAAATTTTCCTAAATTTAAAACTTGAGGCGTTATAGGGCTAGTGTTCTTCCAGATTTGGTTTGTTCCTTCTTACAGGCTGGTTTTCCGTGGCCCAGGCTTAGGCCAATGGCGTTCGGAAGCCTAGGCGGAGTCACTGTTACCTTTAGGCTTTCAGTGATGCTGCTTCAGGCACTTTTGGGGACAGCTCTTACTTAATACACAGCTCCTCTGCCATGATGTTCCAGCCAGAAATTCCAATTTCCCTTAAGGTTCCCTGAGCTGCCACGTGTCCCTTCCCTTCAGAGATTTGAGCATCAGCCCCGCCAGCAGGCGTCTTGGAGGGCCTTGGAGCCATCCCAAGCAATGGTCTTCCTAGCCTGTTGTCCAGAAAAATGGTTGGACCTAAAGGTCGCCCTCGGCGACTAGTCCTTGACCCCTTCCCTCGGGCTGAGGCATGAGATTCAGGGCAACCCAGGGGTGCGCTCTCAAAGTGGGGGTTATTGACCTGGAGGCAGCAAGCTGTCAATCGCCTCCTTGTTTTGTGCTTTCTAGATGGGACTTAGCAGCTTGATGCTCAAGAATTGCCCCCTTGCATGAATCGTGTCCAATTGGGATAGAGTTGATACAGAGACCCTGGGCAAACAAAAGCTGATAGATTCACTTTGCAACTCTATTTGGCCACAGTATCGTTTTGAGAAAGGAGAATGGTGGGCAGAGAATGGTACGCTTTCCCTTCCAACCGTGATTCACCGGGAACAGTTCGGTAGAGTGCCGGGAAAGTGGGCGGAGATGCCAGGACTTAGAGCATTTCTCCTCTCGAGGAGCAGTAGGAGACCTTCATCCCCAGTGCACCCAGGAACCCCTAAGGCAGGCGTCCTCAAACTGTGGTCCATGGGGCACATGTGGCGCCATGCCATTTATCCCACACTCGGGGTGTTTTTGCTGCCACTGCCTGTCCTGCTTAGCAGCCGACTCGTGCAGTGTGCATAGGAATTTGTCCATAGGTTTTTTGAAAACCATAGTCTGGCCCTCCAACGGTCGGAGAGACAATGAACTGGCCCCCTGTGTAAACAATTTGAGGACCCCTGCCCTAAGGGATCCTGGACTTCAGGTCACTATTGTCCCAGCCCTGAACCCTCCCTGAACATTCTACCCCTAGTAGAGGCACCAGGGGCATTTGGTCCCAGGGTAACTTACAAGCCTTTTACTCAAATGGAACCCGAGAAAATTAAAAATGACACAGGCAGTTACTCTACTTTTGATCCCTGTTGAATCCGCCTGTAGCATCCCAATATTACAATTTAACCCTATAACGCCGAGCATGACCTTTCCCTAACATTTAATGAAATGAATATAAATGTATATATATTGATAACTATGAAAGTAATGAATCAAAACGAAATTTTTTTGCCCAAAAATTTAAAAGTGAGGCGTTATAGGGTGAAAAAGAAGGATGGTTCTTATCAGAGGGGCCAATGCCTTAGGATCATAAGTGAAGCGGTGATCCCACTGCACCCAGTAGTGCCCAAACCCTGGACCCCCCTAGGGGAAATTGTGAATGCTTTTACCCCCGTGCCGGTACTTAGAATGAACAAACACACACGCCTGATAATCCTAAGATTTTTACTTATTTCCTGTGATACTCACCTACTTTCAAGGGCACTCCCACCTCACAATCCTAGCCTTGTCTCAGTTAAACTGTTCACCCTTTTGTGCGTTTGTTGTTTTTTCCAGAAGTTCTCAAGTTACCAAAGCCCCTAATCCAAGTGTGCCAGCTCCAGGACCACCATCTCCTGGACCACTTCAACCTTATCCATCCTAGCGCTGAATGGACAACCCCTCCCAGCACAGCAGGAAGGGTGTGGACCCAAAGCTCCACCTCGTCCCTTTTGCCAGCAGGAAGTAGCTAGAGATGTCGTCGCCCAGTACCCCAAAAATTTGGGTCCACATCTCTTCAGGGTGGAAATGTTAGGTAGCTAGCATAGGGACTGGGGTGTCCATTACACATGCCCAGAGGGCCCAGTTAGTGGCCCAGGAAAGAGTGGCACACTGTGCGTGCTCAGAGGTCCAGGTTTCCGGCCAGGAAGGGCAGGTCCACCTGGGTGGGCGCTGCACCTGCATCGACCCACCTAGGCCAAGTATATTCAATTCAGCCACTAGGATCGACCAGGGTTGCCCACCACATCTCCCTAACTCTCCTAAACCTCACTTGGATCACAAACCAGGCTTTGGCGTGAATTCTTTCTAACGCAGAACCAAGGCCCGAGGGATATCTGTCCCCAGAGAGATCTGACCAACTCAGGAAAGCTCTTTGGAGGCAGCAGGAGTGGACGTGAGTGGCTGGTGGATACTGTTCAGATGCATGGCTTTCTGCTTGGAAGGGTTTTTAGTCTCGGCTGACAGGATCAGAGGAGGTAGTATGTCTGGATCACATAGTATCCATGTCCACAAATGAGCTGCCCATTCCAAAGTCCTGACAGTGCTTTTGGAAAACACTGTGCTTTGGAATGTCACCCCTTGCAGAGGGCAGTGGGAGGGGCTGGGACCCAGGTATGCTGCCCCTTGCTCCCAGTTGCCGGTTTCTGGATCCTGATTATATCTCTCACAGGATCAGTTAGTGGGCTTGTTGTCTGCCTCAGGCTTTGTTCACTGAGGTCCTCCAGCTAGGTGGTGGTGTGTGTGCATGAGCAGAGGCTTCCTGCTAATCCCCCATGAGTTGAAGAGCTCCCCTGGTGTGGGCTCCGTGAAAGAGGTGCCCCAGACAGCAGGAGGGTGGGCCCTACAGGAACCGGAGGGCCATTCCCCCTGTGGAATGACCTCAGAGCCCCGCCTCTCTCACTGTCCAGCTGCCGGGGCTGTGGACCCTAAGCTTCATGCCTCACATAGGAATAGACACAGGGTGAGGCGACTGCAGCACCTGCTTTTGCTGGTCTAATCCAGCCTGAGATCATCCTAGCATCAGCCCTCTGCCAGGGTCCTTTTTTTCTCTCCTTTTATAGGGGCTCATACAACAATAACCACAATACGTGCAAACATCACTGATATAAGGCACATTTGTACATTCATTGCCCTCATTATTCTCAAAATATCTTCTCTCCACCCAAGCCCCTGGCCTCAGCTCCTCATTCCCCCCGCCCCCATTCTCACTACCCCTCCTCATAAATCCTTCATCATTTACTAATTATTATTTTGTCATATCTTGCACTGTCTGATGTCCCCCTTCACCCCCTTTTCTTTTGAGGTTTTATGTAGATCCTTGTCATCGGTTCCCTGCTGCCAGCCTACCCTCCCTCCACCCTCCCAGCATCCCCATTCATAACACTGGTCCTAAAGGGCTCATCCACCTTGAATTCCCTGTGTTTCTAGGTCCTATCTGTCCCAGTGTACATTCTCTGGTCTAGTCAGATTTGAAAGTTATAATTGGGATCTTGATAGTGAGGGGAGAGGAAGCATTGAGGAGCTAGAGGAAAGTTGTGTTTCACCGTTGCTGTCTAGTACCCTGTGTAGGCTTGTCTCTTCCCCAAGACCTTACTTAAGGGAATGTCCAGTGTACTGCAAATGGGCTTTGGCTCTCTACCCAGCATTCCCTGCTCATTCGCAATGAGATTTTTTTGTGCTGATGATGCCTGATCCCTTTGATACCTCGTGATCGCACAGGCTGGTATGCTTATTCCATGTGGGCTCTGTTGTTTCTGAGCTACATGGCCGCTTGCTTACCCTTCAGGCCTTTAAGACCTCAGACGCCATATCTTTTGATAACAGGGCACCATCAGCTTTCTTGACCACATTTGCTTATGCAACCGCTTAGACTTCAGGGAACGTGTCGGGAAGGTGAGCATCATAGAATGCCAATGTAATAGAACAAGGTATTCTTGCAATGAGAGAGTCCTTGAGTGGAGGCCCAAAGGCCATCTGCTACCTTAATAGGACACCTATAAAGATATGGACATAGGTGTATTTCCCCATGCTCACAGATAAATATATTTACATCTGTGCGTGCCTTTCTTTAGACCTCTATAACTGGCCCGTGCTTCCTAGGTCGCTCTGCTATTCCCTTTCATTTCCCTCTTGTGCCCACTGCCATGCTCAGTTTTCATTTGGGTTTCAGTAAATCCTCTTGGTTCCTTCACCCTTGATCACGCCCTACCAGGATTCCTACATCGCCCTCACCACGGATTTGCATCCACTTGTTGTTCCCTTGTCTCTGGGTTTCTTGACATCACTCCCTTTCCCCCCAACTCCCTCTTTCCTGTGGCCCTCCCACGAAGTGTTGGTCCCCTTTTTCTCTCCTGCAGATTGTGCATCCAGCATCTCTTTTTAGACATACAGTAGAGGTAATAACATGCACAAACAAAAGACAGAGCGAAAGCAAGCACCAAAAGAAAGAAAACAGCCAAAATCCAATGACCATCAAAGAAAACACAACTCCTCAAGAAAGGAAAGCTTGTAGTTAGTTTACGGACTGTTTGTTGGCCCTTAGCAGTGTTTTCCAGTCCAGTCTGTGCGGGCACCAAGTCCTGCCCCCAAAGTCCTCCTTTGGCATTCCCTGGGGACCTTGTTGCTCCACTTCCTTGCTCTTCTGCTGCACGCCCTTAGTGCTATGCCTCGGTGTGTCGGGATCCGTTCCCGCACTGTCTCTCCAGTGTTGTCTATTCTAGGGCTGTGGGTCTTTGAGGGACGTCGTGTCTCATCTTGGGCTGGCCATGTGGTCTTCTGTGTGGACTGTCTTCTCTGAGTGGGAACATCATCCTCAAGCCTGGTGGGCCAGGATGTGCTCCACTCTCCCCTCCTCCCCCTTCGTCTTCTCCGTATTCTCTATCAGATCTGTCCCGCTTCCAGAGCTGCAGATTCAGTGCCGTCCTATGAAAAAACATATTTGGGCGTGGGAGGGGGGAATGGGGGGGGAAGATCTGCTCAGATCTTTCGAGGGTCCAGGAGAGGGTGACTGCTCAGCTGGGCACAGGCATATGGGGCTCTGAGCTCTGGCTCCAGACACTGGTTGGGAATGTGGCTTTGTTTTTAACCAGTTGTGTTCCTGTGGGTCAGTACCTATGTCTTTTTGAGTGAGTTTTCTCATCTGGAAAGTAAAGGTATTCCAGGGTCTAGTGTCCCATGTCACTAAGTGATCGAGAGGGGTTAACCTGAACCTGAATCAAACCATGTGGACATGTCAGGCGCATTCTAGATCCTGGGTGGCGATTCAGAGTCCAGGACAATGTTAATATCCAAGAGGTGATATAGGTGGCTTCGTATTGAAACGGGAAGCCCACGGTGGAGGTTTTGTCCTTCCGCTGATGGCCACTTCAACTCCTGCTAAAAGAGTTTCACTGGCTCAACAGCCGAGCCGGGAGCCAGTGCCATGAAAACCATGTGGCTAACTGGGACATAGGGCAGAGAGACATTTTTTACCTTGATGGCTTGGGAAGCCCCCCAATCTCCATGCAAACCTTCTGGTGTGAGTACTTTGGAAGCAATCATAGGCTGACAGTAATTCCAATCTTTCCTTTGACAATGTGTCCGTTCTCTTTTTTGAACCTGAGAAGATGGCCCCTGTGTCCTCCAAGACATTTCCTGGCTGGCCCCCAACTTGGACAGTTAGCACGGGATCCTGGGGGCCAGTGAAACAGAGTCCTGAGACATTCCTTCAGCTTCCTCAAGCGTTATTGTCTCTCACTTGGGTTTTTCTAGGCGAGGACGAGGCCTGTCCTCTCTAGTGGAGGTTTGTCCGTCTCTCCTGGAGTTTTCAATGCAATGTTTTTTCCAATGTCTGTCTCTTCTGTAGTAGGCACCTGGATCCTTCCTTCCTCAGGGCTTGGTGGTGCCACAGGTCAGTCTCTCCGTGAGTGGGCCATGATCTCTTTTTCTGAGTCTCTGTTGTGTCTCATGGCAATTCCTAGTATTTTAGCTATTTCTTTGTCTCTGTCGTGGTAGGGTCATCTGTGTTGTGATACACCCAATAAGACACTTCTACCAAATCACGAAGATTGTTCCCTTCAAATGCTTCCCATTTCTTTTTCATGTCTGAGGCGGGCTGAGTAATAAAGGCAATACTTATTTCCCTCTTGTTCTCGGGGGCCTCTGGGTCCTTGGGGGTACAAAGAACGCAGGATTCCATCAGCCACTCTAAAAAGGCAGGCAGGCAGGCAGGCAGGCAGGCAGACATTCGTTTGTAGGCGCCTGAAAATTCTCACTGACCTTAGATAAATGCATAGGTTTCCTAGTTGTCCCGCGGAGGCCCTGCAAGAGAGACTGGTGATACCTAGCTAAGCCCTCGGGGCATTACTGGGAGTTTGGGTCTCACATTATTCGTGGAGTGGTAAAAAGAGTTTCTCTCCACTGGGGAGTGCCCGCTGGCTGACCATCAGTTCTATTGACTGCTTTCTGGGCCTCTCTCTGGAAGGGCTCCCATTCCTCTGCTGTGAACAGCACCTGCAGAAGTGGCTGGCACTTGTCTGAGGTGGGCTGATGCATGTGGAAAAGCTAGTCTAGCAAAGAAATCAGACCTTGTGGTTTCTCAGACAGGGGGTTTTGTTTATTCCAATTATGCAATCCTGGGGAAAAAATGGGACATAGACCCAAAGAGGGACGCTTGGGGTTTCCCCAGGTGTTTGGGCTGCTTGCCTTAAGCAGAGAATGCTGCTGACCAGTGATCCTTCTGGGGGGAGGAGAGGACATGCCAGCCCTAGTGCACGTGTTGGGGGGTGACTTTAAAATAGGTGGTATTTCTCTTCCTTTTGCCCCCATGAACTGATAGGCAGGCAGCGGTCACAATGGGTCTTAAGCCAGCTCTCCCGATCCTGAGTCGTCCTGCAAAGTGGGATAAAGAGGACGGGGATGGGGAGGGGAGGAGAGGGACGGCCTCCACTTTGGTGGCTTTAGGAATTTGGACCTGTTGTCTTTCCTGGTCATGCCATGTTTCGTGAAATCATGGAGAAAAGAACCCATTCTGTTGGGGGAGGGAGTAAGTCTTTTATATATGCTGGCTTACTAGTGGCCCTATAAGGTCACACATCAATTTTATCGAACCCTAACCCTAACCCTAACCCTAACCCTAACCCTAACCCTAGCCCTAGCCCTAGCCCTAGCCCTAGCCCTAGCCCTAGCCCTAGCCCTAGCCCTAGCCCTAGCCCTAGCCCTAGCCCTAGCCCTAGCCCTAGACCTAGCCCTAGCCCTAGCCCTAGCCCTAGCCCTAGCCCTAGCCCTAGCCCTAGCCCTAGCCCTAGCCCTAGCCCTAGCCCTAGCCCTAGCCCTAGCCCTAGCCCTAGCCCTAGCCCTAGCCCTAGCCCTAGCCCTAGCCCTAGCCCTAGCCCTAGCCCTAGCCCTAGCCCTAGCCCTTGCCCTTGCCCTTGCCCTTGCCCTAGCCCTAGCCCTTGCCCTTGCCCTTGCCCTTGCCCTTGCCCTTGCCCTTGCCCTTGCCCTTGCCCTTGCCCTTGCCCTTGCCCTTGCCCTTGCCCTTGCCCTTGCCCTTGCCCCCCACCAGAAAGCCAGCCTTTGGTGGTGAGCCATTTTCAGTATATAATGTCTGGCTCTACATTTTGCCAGACCTGTTAGATTGACTAAGTGCCCTTGTGGCATAGTGGTTACAAGTTGAGCTGACATCCCAAAGGCCATTAATTTGATACCACCATCAGCCCTGTGGCAGAAACCTGGTGCTTTCTGCTTCCATGGAGTTAGTCTTGGAGAGTCACAGGGACAGAGCTACCCTGTACCATAGGATCCTGTTCAACAGCGTCCCTCACTAAGAGCTAGTATTGACTTGATGGCCATGAGTTTAAGGGCCATTTTGGCTTCCTTTTCAAAGGAACCTCATTCAGTGAACTGACTCTTTCTGGTCAATCCTTTCCTCTGACTCTGGTCTGAATGTAGCACCTCACCGGGGGAGTGAAGAGGTCTGAAGCTTGGAGCTGCCTCCCAATGAAAGAAAGTAAACCATGATAGTTCATAAAGGCACTTGTGCAAATTGTAAACCACCAACCTTGGCTTAATTCATTTTTTAATTGGATAGAAATACTCTATTTATGTTGATGACAAATAAACCAAACATATATATGTGGATATACACATACACACACACACAAATACACACACACACACACAAGACGGATGTTTAGGGGCATCTACCCAGCTCTGTCAGAGAGATTTGTCCCAGGTCTGGGCATAGGAGTCAGTCTTCTTGCATTTCAGTGTCTGGCTCTGTACCTGACCTTAAGCCCCATGACCTTGATCAGATTGCTTAACATCTCTGAGCCCTTTTGGCAACACCGTGTATCAGGGCTGAGAAGGGGCACTGGGTAAGCCCTGACACATGATGGTGGAGGGACTCAGCCAAAATAAAGCATACAAGGGTAATGACCATGGCATTCTCTCCAGTGTGGGCCTCAGAGCAGCCCTGGTTCTAGATAATCCCACAGAAATAATTTTACCAACCTGGGCCTTCAGCCCTCACGCCAAACTTAACACGTTTTTAATCCACACAATGTTTACAGCTTTGGGTTCTCATCCCTCTCCTTCTTCCAAGAGACCAAGGAGAATGGAGTGTTTGAGCAATATCCAGGCCACATGACCATCTTTCTCAGTTCTTAACTCACCTTTTCCTCTCTCAAGCACAACTTTAATGTTTCCATGAGTGTCCGTGGCTATGATAAAGAATACGTGTTATGGGAGGTAATCAGGGCCTGTGTCTTCCATAAACCAGTTGCCAAAGACTCTTTACAGATAGGTAATGGTAGGCCCATATGTTTTACTTACCTATTGCTGCTTAGTGACTTTCAATCCCACTCGGTGTATTATTTGCTCATAATTTTGTAATTTGAGGAAGGTTTGGCTGGGGCAGCACATCTCCACTCCACGTGGCATTGGCCAAACCAGCTCAAGCAGCGAGACCCGGCAAGATGGGTTTGCTTTGGTTCATAGGTCTAGGGCCTGGGTTCTTGCTGTTGCATTGGCTCCCCAATTTCCCTCCATGTGATCGTATCATGTGCTTGCCTTTAGCTTCCTCACAGCAGGGTGATTTTCAAGATAGATTTTTTTGTCAGGATAGTTGGGCTGTAGGCCCAGTGACAAAATCCCTTAAAGGGATTAAATTGAATGCACAATTTAATACGTGACTGCCAAATATCCCCCAGAGCACACAAGTTGAAACCACAAGACTTCTCCCTACGAGAGGTTCCTTGTAGCTTTTGGTTGTCTTCTAAGTCCCTTTTCCTTTTCCACAATAATGTCTGGGTTGCTTTATCAATCATCTTCTTTCTTTTTATGTAGCACTATCTCTGGCTGTTTAGTCCAAGCCAATGCAGTTCCTTCCCAAAGTTACTGGGTTTCCCTTGCACTGGATTACATGATGCATTCAATTTTATGAAAGCCATGTCCCCACATCTCTTTGAAATGGGTCCCTCTCTGTTTTAGGCTGCAATTCAGCCTATTTAGGCTGTAGCACAGCCTTCTGGAGACTCTTAGAAAACCTTTTGTGTACACGAGACTGTCTACAAGGCACTGGATTACATTCTTTTGTGATCTTAGTACAGGGCATGAAAGCTATCTTCTTGATCTGATCCAACACAGAAGCCCTGCTCATGCCATTCCTATTATGGGACATTATTTTTTGGCAAGAAAGACTTGGGGTTGAAAAATAGGTTTTGTTAGGCAGATAGGCAGGAATGAGATGTCCATTGACGCATGCCCAGGAGAACCAAGCATAGAACAAAAGCCTAGGTTTTCCCGCTGGTGGGTACGGATGGGCGTTAAACCTGGATCAGCCCACCTGGGCCAGGTGATTGCAATTCAGCCAATGGGATCGACCTGGGGTCATTCACCATGCCTCTCCCCGGGAATCCTTGAAAAGGCAGGAGCGAGGGGGAGAAAGGAAAAACTGGGGACAGGAACTGGGGAGAGAACTTGAGAAAGAACATGAGACAGGTCTTTTTTTGGAGGAAAACTTAGGAGAGAGATCTTTGCGTGACCTCGAGCAGTCTCTGCCAGGCTGCATGGTGGGGAGGAATCCTAGGGGTGGCGCGTAAAACCTGAAACTTCTTTTAACTTTCATTAAACTCACTTGGATCACGAGCCAGGCTTTGGCGTGAATTCTTTCTCATGCGGAGCCAAGAACTGAGATGTAACTCTAGCCCGGATAGAGATCTTACAGTTCATATTTAAGTCCAGCAAGTCCCTGCTCCTTCATAGTTCATATTTTCTGCTAAAAAAAGCACACAACTAAACCCCAAACAGAAGTAACTTCTTTAGCTTTTCTTTACCCTTCTGTAGTTTATAATTATTTGTCTGTTGCCTCCATTGTTAATGACGCTGAGAGTTCAGATTCTAGATAAAGCAGAAGAATGTCACTGCCACCCAAAATAGTTGTTCTTAGTGTTAGTTGGTGCCCAATCAATCCCTGCCCATCCACTCACTTGCTGCCATTGAGTCAATTCTGACTCATGGCAGCAGAGTATACTTGCCCTGGTAGGTTTCTGAGACTATACATCTGTACAGTAGAAAGCTTCAGCTTTCTCTCTCAGAGCAGCTGGTAGTATTGAACTACTGACCTTATGGCTAGCAGGACAATATGTTACCAGGGATCCTTTTCAAGACTGTGCCCTTTCAGAAACAGATCACCAGGCCTGCTTTCCTAGGAACCTGTGGGTGGGTTTGAAGCATCAACCTTTTGGTTAATATGCAAGTGCTTAACAAATGGTCTTTATCCCGGTTTGGAAAACCTAAGTCACTGGTCTTTTGCCTAAAGAGTCACTTTCAATGGCCCTGGCTTGTTTCATGGGAAGGGCCAGTTCAGGGGCTCCCGGACAGATGGTGGGGTAGGATCCTTATTTAGTAGGGCCATATTGGGTGGGGTGGCAGGGAAGTGTGTGTGTGCTGTATGTGTGTGTAATCTGCATCTTTAACAAATGCCCCCCCCCACTGAAATGAGAAACACTGGCCCCAATTGTCCTCTGCCTCTCTTGTTGCTGCCTTTTTTGGGATTTTTCTGGCTTTTAGCAGCCCTGGAGGCCCCTCCTATCTAGGCAGGAAAAGGAGCCAATAAATAAGTTCACACTAAGGTGCTAGAGAGTGATAACAGCTAATCCCTTCCAAGGGCAATTGCTCTCAGAAAGAAAGAAAAAAGAGAGAGAGAGAGAGCTCAGGGGGTTGGGGGGAGCAATTTAACTCCAATGAATAGTGTCTCCTGGAAGAGTCCTACACTTTGTCGCTGCAATGGGAGTCATATATGAACACGTGTGTGTGTGTGAAACCCCTCGCATCAGTCTCTTCTTCTGCTTTTGTGTAAATTGGACTTTAAACACATTCTCTAGGAAGTGTTTGAATGCCTCTGTTTATGGAAGCTTCTTGACAGAAGGGGGATTTTTGTCTCTTTTGTTCAGTGAGAGAGCCCCAAGGTGTGGCATTTAATAAGTAAGTAACAAGCTGGTTGAATGAATGAGTGAATGAGTGAGTGAGGTAAAGAAGCCTTCAGCAGCCTTCCAGGTCGAGACTGGCTCCCTCAGAAGCCTGGCTCTTGTCTAAAGTGAGGTAGATCTCTCCCCCTTCCCATTTCATGCTTCCCCGTGGTCTGCCTGGGATTGAGCTGAAAAATGATTTTTCATGCATGTCATCCTCATTATATCATTATCCCTCACAGCAAAACTCTCTGACCACCCTGAAGACCTGTATTTAATGTGAGGAAAGGTGATTTAATGGAGTGGAGAGCGCAGCATAAACCAGACAACCCTTTCAGAATAGCAGAGCAGGCTGTCCCTCCAAGGGGAAAGGGACAAAAAGGGAAAAGAAAAGAAAAATGGCGAGGGAGGGGGGGCAACTCTCACTCTCCTAATAGGCTGAAATAAGAAGTCATTTTGGTCAACTTCATCAGAAGACAAACCTGAAAGGGGCCCCTTGCCCTCCCCGCCAGCGCATAACTGACTTACCATGCATTTTACCGTGGAGCTGATTATGCGGTGAGTTGTGGTAGACGGGGAGAGTTTATTGACATATGGTCTCCCTTCACACCTTTTGTTACAGCCAGACATCAGGGACTGAGCTGCAGGATATTAAAGGATTTGGAAGCGTTATCAAGGAATGGTACATATTTATCAAAACCAGGGTGATATTACAAAGCTGGGTTGCTGCTACACCTGGGTGTGTTATGTGATTAAAAATAATGACAATGCATCCTCTTGATGGATTTTGCACCTGGGCGAATACTGAGCAGGTCTGCTGGACCACCCTTGGTCGAGAATTCACACCTAACAACCCCTTTGGTCTCAGAAGAAAATTGTGGCTGCTAGCTCACACTTGGAATCCAGGTAGGGCAATGTTTAAGCACTTCACTGTTAACCGAAAGAGCAACACTTGGAATTCACCAGCTATCCCGAGTGAGAAAGATGTGACCATGTGCTGCCACAAAGATTACAGCCTTGGAAACCTTCCGGGAGGTTCTTTCCTGGCCTACAGGGTTGCTCGAGTCAGAATTGACTTGACTTCCATGGCATTGAGCTGTTTTGAGTTTTGAATGGCTGAATTGGAGACTTCAGGATTGCAGGAAGATTTGAGAACAGCCTGAAATATGCAGGCGACCAGCCTTGCTTGCTGCAAGGGAAGAGGAGTTGAAGCACTTACTGATGAAGTTCAAAGATGATAGTCTTCAGTATGGATTACAACTCGAGGTTAAAAGAACAAGAATCCTCACCACTGAACCAATAAGCAACATGATAAACAGAGAAAAGATTTAAATGATGAAGCATTTCATCTTACTTGGACCCATCCACAACCAACGCTCATAGAAATATCTGTAAAGAAATCACTGGATAAATTGCTTTCAGTGAATTTGCTGCAAAAGGCCTTTTAAACATTTTTTTGAACCAAGGTGACTTTGTCACCTTAAAAATTCAGGAGTATCCTATCCCAAGGCATGATTATTTTCATGTGGAAGCTGGAAAATGCATAAGGAAGTCCTACGAGAAGAATTGATGCATTTGAAATATGGTCCTGGTGAGGAATATTGAATACACCAAGGAACTTCTAGGAGAACAAACAAATCTATGTTGAAAGAACTACAGCCAGATTGATTCTTAGAAGCGAGGATGGTGACATTTGGCTTCATGTACTTTGGGTGTTATCAGGAGGGACCAGTCCCTGGAGTTGGGCAGCATGCTTGGTCAAGCCAAAAGGAGGACAAACCTCCACAAGATGGGTTGACACAGTGGCTCAAATGTAGGAATGGCTGTGAGAAATGCGCAGGGCAGCGTGTTGTTTTGTTCTGCTGTACATAGAGTGGCCATGAGTTGGAACCAAATTGACAGCACCTGGTTACGCAATGGACTAATGGCAAGATCAACCATTCAAAACCACCAGCCACTCCTCAAGAGAAAGATGAGGCTTTTTTACTCCTGTAAAGAGTCACAGTGTGAGAAAGTCACAGGGGGAATTCTACCCTGTCATATAGGGTCACTGTGAATCGGCATCGACTCTACGGACGTGAACGGCAACAACAACAACAACAACAACAACAAGAACAACAAACACACTAATGGTGGCTGGGTACATGTGCAGACACCCATCCACTCGCACTGGAGCTAAGTTAGTGGTTTCAGCAGGAAGCTTACCTCGGTGGTTTCCAGAACTCCCCTGGGCTGAACCAATTTACACCAGGTCTTTCAAATATTCCTGGTACCCCGGGCATCTCTCATTTCCCAGAGTTGGTTGCATGACTTAAGGCTTGATGATCATGGGGCCACATGAAGGACGCCTATGTGCTCCAACCACTGCCTCCTAGAGAGTGCTGTGGACAATTGCCTTCAAGTCAGCCAGCTCCTGACTCATGCGGACTCCATGTGCTACAGAACTCAATGCCCACTGGTCCTGCCCCATTCCTTCAATGGGTTGTAGATTTGACCCCTTGTCAGCTGGGGGGTTTTCAGTGGCTGATGGCTTGAAGGAGTTCACCAGGCCTTTCCTCCTAGTCTGTCTGTAGGCAGAAAACATCGCTAAAATCTGTTCAGCATCATAGCAATATGCCAGCCTCCACTAGCAGTTAGGTGGTAGCTGTAACAGGAGGCGCACTGGCCAAGAATCAAACCCAAATTTCCTGCATGGCTAGTGAGAATTCTGCCATGGAACCACCATTTCCTCTCTCTTGGTTTCTAGTGTTTATGTATATAAGATTTCAGTACCTTCTAACAAGCAGTAAGTAAGACTGCACCACGGGTCACCTCTATTTAGCTCTCCCTCAAATTTTTCCACATGAATTATAAAGTGTGTGACAGTTGTAATATGTTTCTCTTTTTAAAAATTGCTGGGTGAACTTAAAACAGCACAAGGAAGTGCCAGCATAGCAAAAGGATACCCACCTGCTTATTTATCTTAAGAGAAGAAAAGTCGTGAATGCATTCACTCAGGTGAAAATATCATTCATGGAAAGAAGTGCCTAATGGTCACCAGGACCCATGGTTAATCCAGGCGTGGTCATCTGATTCCAATCGATCAGACCTAGCTATAAATCACTTATATGTCTGGGTAATTAAAAGCAAATATAAATTTTCAAAAAAATAACGTTGCATGGGATAGAAAGAGAATACATAACAACATCAGACATAAATATGCCTCAAGACAAACTCATTGTGCACATCCAGAATACATAATGGCTCTTGCTAAGATGCGTTTCCCACTAGACCCTACCCCAAGCCAGTAAAAGCCAGAAACTCTACAGGAAACTGTGGATTGTACTACTCTGAAATGGGAGCTGTGTCTCTAGACCGAATTTGGGGCTGTTCGTGCTGAGGACTCACCAATACCTGCTGCAGTGACAACAGTCCAGGTGAGAATAAGGAAATCTAGATGACAGCCAGGATATAGGAGCACTGAGACCTCAAATTGCTTCTAGGCGAGCATGGCCTGATGGGCTTCCATTTCTGCACCTCTGGCAGGAGGAGTTTGTTCTGGAAAGTAATGGTTTCTAAGGAAGTATTTCTTAAACTTTCACATGCATGCACTTACCCAGGTTCCTGGAAATCGGGCTGGGGGGCAGATTCTGATTTTGTGGGTTCAGGGTGGGGTCTAGGATCCAGCAGTTCTAGAGGCCCTGGTACTCTTGGGCTGTTAACCACAAGGACAGTAGTCCTAAACCACCAGCCACTCCTTGGGAGAAATATGAGGCTGTAGACTCCGGGCAAGAGTGACAGTCTGGGAAACCCACAAGGGCAGTTCTACCCTGTCCTGTAGGGTCACTATGAGTCAGCATCAACTCGATGGCATTAGCATGGGAGAAGCTAATGCTGATGTTGCTGGTTCCTTGACCTATCGTACTTTGAGTGGCAAAGTCCCAAGGGCCTTCCCGGATGTGATGGCCAAAATCAGTAGTGTTCACCCTTGGTCATACTTTGGAATCCCTTAGGAGCTTTCAAGCCTCCCATTGGCCTGGCCCCATCCCAGACCAATGAAGCAAGGCTTAGTGGAAGCAGGATTCAGGTCACGGTCAGTGAGAAAGCCCCCTTGGCAATGCCAACGTACAGCCAGTGCAGAGTCAAACTGGTCGACAACTCCACATGGTTCCATATACTTTGGTGAAGCCAGCTGTTTGGGCAAGGTTTTCAGAGTTACCACCCATGTAGACTTGTTGGTGATAGTGCATTAAATAGAGCACATGCAGTGCATTGCATGAGTGGCCTATGTCATGCAACCACATCAGGGGGATGTTGAGCCAATTTCTCTGGGAAACCAAGGGTGTTGGCTCCATCCTGAACGTTGGCAGGGTAATGGACTGACACAGAGGAAACTCGTTCTCTTTGTGGCAGTGCACTAATGGGTTCTTCACAGAAGGCCAAGTCCATGGCTTCAGATGCAGATGCTCACGGGGCTGAGGGAGCAGGTCAAATCCTAAGTCCGAGGTGGGTGTTTGCATATTTACATGCCCTCACTGCCATCAAGTCCATTCCAACTCACAGGCCCATGGGACTGAGTAAAATGGCCCCCGTGGGTTTCTGAGACTGTGATTCTTTAGAGGAGTAGAAAATCTCCTCTTTCTCCAGAGGAGCGGTTGGCCATTCAAACTGCTGACCTTGAGATTAACAGTCCAACTCCTGACCACTCTTGCCGTCAGAATTCTATTTATATACACAAGTATATATATATATATATTTATACTTTCCCAAAAGAACTCCACATTTTCAAATCATTCTTGACACTCATGGCCTTTTTTCCTTTATAGCCATGCCTTTGGTTGAAACACAGATATAAGAGAAATATTTATCTACTTATAGGGGTCCAAAAGGAGCTTTGGTGGCATAGTGTTTGCATGTTGGGCTGCTAACACCAAAGTCAGCACTTTGAAACCACCAGCCACTCCGTGGGAAGAAGAGTCTGTCTACTCCTATAAAGAGTTACAGTCTCAGAAACTCACAGGGACAGATCTACTCTGCCTCATAGGGTCACTATGAGTCAGCATCACCTCCCTGGCAGTGAGGTAGATTTTGGTTTCATAGAGATACAAGTCAGTCTTGAGCTGCTAAAGACAAGGTTGGCAGTTTGAACCCACCAGCTGCAGAGAAAGAGGAGGCTTTCTATTCCCATAAGGCGCTACAGTTTCAGAAATACCCACAGGGGAAATTTTAACCTCTCCTGTGGGATCAATATGAGTCAGAATCGACTTATCGGTGGTGAGCAAGTGGAGGGGACCCTAAACAGGTTCCGGTGGACCTTAAGAGTTCTACTCATTGTGCATGCTCTGTAAAATGTAAACCAAGATTTTACTTTTGCAAACATTATTTTTTTCTAAACACGTCTAACTGTGAAACTATACACGCATGCGGGTCTTTGAACCTGGTCAGTGGTCTGGGGAAGTGAAGGGCCCTGACACCCTTTGTTGTTGTTAGTGCTGTCCAATCATTCTGACATCACAGGGACCTTCTTTGCAACACAAGGCAGCACTGCCCGGTCCTTTGCCAGCCTCAGGGGTAGTATGTTGGAGCCCATGGTTTCAGCTACCGTGTCCTCCAGTTCACCAAGGAGTTTCCTCTTTGTGCTGCTTACTAAACCCGTTTCTGAGGAGTCCATTCCAACTCACGGTGACGCCGTGTGGGTCAGCACCACGGGACCCCACAGAGCTTTCAAAGGCTGGTCGTTCAGAAGTCAATCAGCAGGCCTTTCTTCTGAGGGGCCTTAGATTTGAACCGCAAACCTTTTAATCAGCAGTGGTTGAGCGTGCTAACTGTTCACATTACCCGGGGACACCCAACCCTTCTTACCCTCATCGCTTCATAGGTGATCCATCTCCAATCCAAGAGGGCAGAGAAGATAGATAATACAGCCTGAGCTGCGTATGTCAGGTCCAAACTTTTCAGTGTCATGGAACAAATAGCCAAAAACCTTGATGAAATGGCTGGGAAAACTCAGTCCAAATCATTCCAAAGAAATGAGTAGCGGTGCACTCTTGGGAACTTGTGCTGTGACAGCAGCCACCAGGAAGACCCCGGTAGTCCAGAGCCTTGCCACCCCAAATATGGTCACAGACTAGCAACATCAGGAGCTTGTTAGAAGTGCAAATTCTCAAGCCCTACACAAGGTCCACTGAACCAGCGTGTGCAATTTACCAAGACCACCAACGGATCGGGGTACCTGTGAAAACCAAACCAAACCCATACTCACTGCTGTCCAGTCGAGTCAGACTCAGAGCAGCCCTATGGGCCAGGGTAGAGCTACCACTGTGCATTCCCAAGACTAATTCTTTAAAGGAGCAGACAGCTTGTTGTTCTCCTTCAGAATGCCTGCTAATTTAGAACTGCTAGTTTGGTGGTTAGCAGCCCACTGCCTAACCGCTAGGCCACCAGGGCTCCTTTTGTGCTTGTGAGGGGTCGAGCAAGTACCATTAGCAACTAGAGAAGAACCTGGAAGAAGAAGAGCAGGGTGGGAACTGTGAGTCAACTTGGTCATTAGCACATTTCTGTGTTCACTTATTCTGTTCCTTCCCTTGTGTATTCAGTCAACAATTCTTCTTTGAACATCACCTCTGAGCCAGGATCTGTGATATGCTAATTAAGCTGGTTTAGGAAAGGGGTCTGCCTAAGTGACTCCTGCTTCCTGGCTTTTCCTGCTTCCAGATCCCCTCTCTTTACTTCCTTCCACATTAGAAGCACATCCTTACATGTGCAGCTGATCCCTAGTTCAGGACCGGAAGTTACGTGTTGGCATGCATGCATGCTCATAGCTCGCTCAGTGGGAGTGCAAAAAGTCAATTCCTTCAAGAGCCTAGCACAGTCTGTAAGGTTGGGATGGTGTTAAAAGTGGTGGGGTTGGTGTTAGTTCCCGTTGAGCCCATTCTGCACAGGATGCCTTCATGTGACAGAGTAGAAATGTCCCCATTGGGTTTCCTAGTCTGTCATCGTTACCAAAGGAGCCCCGGGGGGTACTTTAAGGGAAGTGTTGGACTGTCAACTGCAAAGTCAGGGGTTCACACCTACCAGCTGCTCCGCAGGAGACAGATGAGGCCCTCTGCTCCCATGAAGATTTACAGCCTCAGAATCCCATGATTGGGTCGCTATGAGCCAGAGTTGGTTCCATGACAGACCCAAAGCCCACTTTCTGTCGAGTTGATTCCAACTCATGGTGATCTTATATACGTGTTGTTGTTGCTGTCGGGTGCCATTGAGTGGTTTCTGACCCAAAGTTACCCTATGCACAACAGAACCAAACACTTCCAGGTCCTGCACCATCATCACATTTGTTCTCTGCCTGAGTTCATTGATGCAGCCACGGTGTCAATCCAGCTCGTTGAGGGCCTTCCTCTTTTGTGCTGCCCCTCCACTTTACCAAGCAGGATGTCCTTCTCCAGGCAATATGTCCAACGTATTTGGGAGGCAAAATCTTGCCATATATGCTGTCAAGGGCACTCTGGCCTGACTTCTTCCAAGACAGATTAGGTTGTTCGTTTAGTAGTCCATGGCAGGGTAGAATTTTCCCTATAGGTTTCTGAGATATTATGTCTCTATAGGAATAGATAGCTTCATCTTTCTCCCACAGTGAAGCTGGTGGGTTAGAACTGTTGACTTTGCATTTAGTAGCTCTGTGAGTAGCCCGCCATGTCACCAGAGGTCCTTTGCGTTTGATGGCAGTGGGGTGGAATGCTTACAATGGCAAGACCTTTTTCTCATGCATTGCTACTGACCGCGGTCTAAAGCCCAAGTGCTTAGCCATTGGGCCACCAGGATTCTTCGTGGTAAGGATGTGTTCCTGCCAAAGTTCATGAACACTACACAGCAGTGGGGTTTTGGAGCTGCTAGGTAGTTTAGCTTAGGGACTGAGGCATCCATTACACATGGTCTGCAGTCTGAGCCTTTGTCCCATGAACGAGTGGTACACTGCACATGCTCAGAGGCTCAGGTTCCCAGCCAGGAAGGGGAGGTACACCTGGGTGTGTTCTGCACCTGAATTGGCCCAACAAGGCCAGGTGAATTCAGTTCAGCCAATGAGTTCAACCAGGGTCACCAGCACGCCCCACCTCTTGGAGTAATTTAAAAGGCAGGAGCACAGAGCAGACCTTGTGACTTTCAGGGAAGCTTCTAAGGAGATGCACATTTCTGAAGAGCCCTGCAGGTGCCTTTATAAACCTGAAACTTCTTCTAATTCTCATAAAACTCACTTGGATCACAAACTAGGCTTGGAGGTGAATGCTTTCTCGTGTGTAGCCAAGGAGCAAGGTATATCTCTATCCTGAGAGATCTCACAGAACCATAGATTGCCCTGGCATGTTTTGGAATCCTGATGGTGTCATGGTTATGCTTTGTGCAACAGTTTAAAACCACTAGCCACTCCACAAGGGAAAGATGGGGCTTTCTATTCCTATAAAGAGATACATCCTCAGTAACTCACAGGGGAATTCTACCCTGTCCTATAGGGTTGTTATGAGTCAGCATTGACTCAATGGCAGTGAGTGAGTGCCCTGGCAAGAAACCCTTGGGTATCTACATTGACTCTCAGTTTCTGGTTAGCTTTTCACCACTTCACCCCATGAACTTGAACTGCAGAGTGGATGAGGGTTGGGAGCTCTGGCTCTGGGGCTGCTTGCTTGAATTTTCACATCATGGCCCTGCCCGTGATGGGACCTTTGACAGTTGGGCAAATGAGCTCAAGCCCGAGTTTCCTTTTCTGCAGCATAGACTGAGGAAGGAGATGTCTTCCTTCTTGTGTGCTAACTGACTTTTACCAGTTAGTATGAATTAGATCTTTCCACGAGGAAGATCAGGGAGAAGGGGGAAGGATGAAGCAACTTGGATAGAGGTGAAGGCAGCGTGAGGGGTCAGAGAGAGATGAAAGGACCACCATGTCACCTTTGACTACTCTTAGTGAGGCTGGCTTGGAGTGCGGGAGACGGGGAGAGTGAGGACACGGGCTAAAGGCAGTGCTCATTCATTACTTCCGGGCAGAGTTCAGCCTTTGGCATGCTTGTTGGATGCTGGCGCTGTGTTCATCCAATGAAACTTCAAAATTCTGTCCTGTCATTAACCCTTTGTCTCTCCTTTGTTCACGATTTAGAACTTCTATTCTCGGGTTCTCTTTAGAGCCCCAGGAAATCAAAAGTCACAAGTCACTTCTGTTTACAGAGAGGCCCCCAGCATGCAAAGGCAGGAGGGTGTGTTAACAGCACACCGGTCCAGTGGCTGGTCACGTCCATGCAGTACATTCTCCATCCCTTAGCTCAACAAAAGGAAAATCACCAAAGAGAAAAATTTTTCTTTTTCATGGATATTTACTTTTTCAGTTCCCTCCCCCACCCATAATCTGTGTGAATTACAATAGAACACGCACACACACACACATACACACAATTTTCTGCCAGAATGTGTTACTCCAGTACATTCTACCCTCCTCCCTCACTGCCTCCTACCCTTTTTTCTCCTATCTACTTTCTTCCCATGACACCCAATGGACAGGTAGGGGAATTCACAATAGACCCCAGTCTCAAATGTAGTTTAAAGCTCAATCACGAACTGCTATTGTGCCAGTTCTGACCCATAGTTACAGGATACAACTGTCCTTGTGGATTTCTGAAACAACAATTCTTTGTGGGAGTTGAAAGCTGCCCTTTCTACAGGAATGCAGCAGGTGCGTTTGAACTGCCAACCCTGCAGTTAACAGGCCAATGTGAAGGGATTTTGCCACTTTGCCACCAAGGATCCTAAAGGTAGCATGAGGAGAACATTTATTAAATCTTCCATGGTACACAGGCAAGGGGGAGACCTGAACTACAGCTCTCGGGATTCTTGGTGCCTCGCAGTGGACAGTTCCAGCCGCATCGGATCCAGGCTTCCCAAGATTTGCAGAGCCACCAGCATAGTCTTTGCTCCTCTCCAGGATTCACAATTGCTTCCTGGTTGCTCAGGTATATAGGAGTTTAGTGGTTCTCTAATGCAATCATCCCATTTTGCAAAGAAGATGCTGATGCCCAGACCGGGGAGAAGATTATCTGAGGCCACTGAGAAGGACACCATCACCTCAAGTCCTTCTGACCCCCCACAAGTTTCTGCCAACAGCAATGAGCTCTGGGTTACCTACTCAGTCTTTTGAAGCCTTAGCCAGCTGATGCAGCTGCCAGTTGGATTGATCAGGGTATGTGACCCAGAGCTCCTTAGAACGCGCCCCCTCCCAAATGCAAATTTACTGCCATAGAGTTGATACTGACTCATAATGACCCTATAAGACAGGGTAGAACTTCCCCTGTAGGTTTCTGAGACTAACTTTCAGCCTTTCTCCTGAGAAGTGGCTGGTTGTGTGGTGATTTAGATTTTGCAGTTAGCAGCCTTTCAGCATGAGAGGTAGGGTCACATTTCTGTTCTGATTATGCTCCATTTTCTGAGATGCCAGTGCCGAGGCTCCCCCCTGGCAGGTAGCAGTGAGATTTTTCTCACTAAACTGCGCTGGATGGGAAACTTGGGGCAAGTAGTGCATCGCAGCCAAGGAAGATCTCATTGACAGTGCAGTACTTGAATAAGGCAGGAAGACACAGGAGTGGCCATCTGGTGGTGGGCAAAGTGTTCCAGGTAGGAGACAGTCAGTGCAAAAGACCTTGTGATTGGGTTCTCCAAGCTTCTTCCTGGAACAGCAAGGAGACCAATGTGAGTGGGGCATGACACTCTGTGTAGTGAGGAAAGATGATCACTGTGTGGGCCTCCTGTATGATTGAGAAGCCAAGGGGAATTTTTAAACCCTAAGCCAGATCAATGCTCAAGGAAGCATCAGTCAAGACATCAAACGACACGTTGCATTGGCTAAATGTGCTACAACAGATCTCTTAAAAAGACTGAAGATCAAGGATGTTACTTTGAGGACACTGCGTGATCTTGTGCCAAATCTCGCCATGGTTGTTAGGTTGGAGTCCATTGTTGCAGCCATGGTGTCAGCCCATCTCCTTGAAGATCAGTCTCTTTTCTTGTGGACCTTCAGTTTTACCGAGCATGATGTCCCTTTCCATGGACTGGTCTTTCCTGATAAAATGTAGTAGCTACCAGATTGGATGTCATGCCTTTAGAACAGTGGTTCTCAACCTTCCTAATGTTGTGACACTTTCATATAGTTCCTCATGTGTGGTGCTCCTCCCAACTATAAAATTATTTTTGTTGCTACTTCATAACTATAATATTGCTACTGTGATGAATCGGATGACCCCTGTGAAAGCATTGTTCGACCCCCCCCCCCAACGGGGTCGCGACCCACAGGTTGAGAATCACTGCTCTGGAACATTTTCATCATAGAAGAGAGTTCGGTTGCACAGCTCTGAGTTAGAGGGTGAGACGGGTTATTTGACATTCATTTGCTGATGTGTTTGCGAACCCAGTGGAAACACTCGGGAATGAGCATGTTCTTTAGCCATTTTCCTGGATCATTCAAATGCCATCTCCCCTGTGAATGCCTCACTCCATCCTTGGCTTTCCATATTTGCCATATGAAAATGGGATAATATTTCAATACTTAGCATTATATATAACCCAGTATTTGGTATTCTGCCTCAAACAGATGCGAGTCTCTCTCTTTTTCTACTAGTATTTAATTTTGATATGTGAAAACATACAAAGCAAAATCTGTTCCATTTCAACCCTTTCTGGACACAATGTTCAGTGACATTGGTCACACGCTTCATATGAATTAGCATTCTTGTTCTTTCTATTCTAGGTGTTTCCTTTCTTTTTACTTAATCTCTCTGCCACAACCCTCTCACATATATTTTGACTTATCTGTAGCCCATTTAGATTTGTGCTGATTTTTTAAAGACTGCAATACTCAAGGATGCAATCCTTTAAGAGCTAAATTGTTATTTAGTTTAAAGATGACTTCAGGGGACAGTTTCAATTAAAGGTTTGAAGAGTAACTCAGGGTCATAGTCTCTGGGACTCTTCCAGTTAAGTAAGTCTAGATAATTAAAGAATTTTAAATTATGTTCCACAAGGTTCTCCCTTTCTATCAGCATCCTTAGGAATCATGGTGCTATGGTGCCTGCTAACCTCAAAGTCAATAGTTGAAACCACCAGCCACTCTGCAGGGGAAAGAAAAGTTTTTCTGTTTCCTTAAAGAATAGCAAGCGAGGAAACCACAGGGGGTGTTCTATACTGAGTCAAAATTGACTCCATGGCAGTGAGTTTATGTTGTTATCAAAAAAAGAACACATTTTAATGGGGGCTCTGACAGATAATATAACAATCCATAAATCAATTAGATCAAGCGAGTTTGTACATATGCTGCCACCATCATTTTCTAAACACTATCATTCTACTTGACCCCTTTGATATCAGCTCCTGTTTTTTCCCTCTTTCCTCAACCCTCACACCCTTACTAAATTATATATAAATTAATATCTTTATACACACCGTCTTCTGTGTCCCTCTACCCATATTTCTGTTATTCGGCCCCTAAGTTGTGTGTGTGTGTGTGTTCCATTGTTATCAGTTCCCTTTTCCTCCCCTTCCCTACACAGCCACCCTGTGCCCTCATGGTATCTGAGTCAGTTCGAGTTGACTAGAGAAGCACATTCATAAACACTCATGTGTCTTAAAAAAGCTTTATATAGAAGAATAATTGTATATTAAGAAAACATGCCAGCCCAGTCCAGACCACGTCCATAAGTACGAAATTAACCCATATAGCCAATAACAGTGTGTAAATTTTTTTCAGACTTATGCAACACATGCAATGACACCAAGTGCTGGAAGATCACAGGGCAGTCGGTGGAATGTCTTATGGACCCAGTGGAGGTGGAAAGTGGCATGGGTCTCCACATGACTCCTCCCCGTTCAAGGCTCTGGCTGCCGTCAATGTAGATCCATGTATCTTGTCAGCAGGAATATCAAGTCATGGGTGTCTCTCACCCCCAGGAAAGAATACAGGAGTTGCCAGAATCCTCAAGAGAAGGCCATGCCCACATTGAGACCTCACTGGCTATGGCCTGAGTGACAGACTGGACTCCACCCCTATGCAAGATGATGGGAGATTAAAAAGCTACCACAGTATCGCTACTCCCATTACTGTTCCTGAGGATTTTATCTGTCCTGGATTCCGTGCGTGGTTGCTATTTCTTTTTATGATTTTTCTTTCAGCATCTATCTGTGGTGTCCCTGATCTGAAGGCCCTGATGCAGTATCTGTGAGTCTCCTGTGAGCAGGGACTGTGTTCTCTACATCTGGGTCTTCTTAAAGCTTTGCAAAATGTTGTCATTTGAATAACACTCAACAAATATTTATTGAAGGAATGGCATTGCAGGTGACAGTCAGTACCTATTCTCCCATCAGTTATATGGTTGGCGGTCTTTTTACCTCTCAGACATATAGCTGAATCATTACAATGTGAGGGTCTGAGCCTGGTTATATTATAGGGACATGTAGTCAAAAGACAAAATATGTTTGCCTAAAGCACCTTTTGAGTATGATGTTTCAATAAAATAAATCGGACAGATCCTGGCAGCAGACATGTTTCAGCCGCTCACAAGCTATGTGGCTTTGGGTAGTGTACCCTAAGCTCTGAATTCAAGGTAAGTAGTTTCAATGGTCAATTGCATGTGAGAGCTGGACAGTGAGTAAGGAAAACTGAAGAAGAATCAATGCATGTGAATGATGTGCAAACAATACCGAAAGTCATCTGGGCTGTCAGAAGAACAAGCAAATCCCTCTTGGAGGAAGCACAGCCAGAATGCCCCTTAGAAGTGAGGATGGCAAGTCTTCATCTCACATCCAGTGGACATGCTATCAGGAGAGACTGGTTCTTAAGAAGGGACATAATGCTTGTTAAAGTACAGGGGCAGCAAGAGGGAAGAAGACCCTTGATAAGATGGATGTCCACAGTGGCTACAGCAATGGGCTCAACATGGACCAACGACTGTGGTGATGACACAAGAACAGGCAGGGTTTCATTCCGTTGTACAGTTCCGGTCTCTGGTACAAAGGAAAATAAGTTGCCCTATCCTGTGGGGTCGAGGCTATTGTGCCTGCTGTGTATTTTGTCCTAAGGACTTGCAGTGTTGTTCTTTATACAGTGTTGTTGTTATTAGCTGCTTTTCGGTCCATTTTGACTCATAGCGACCCCCATGCATTTCAGAGTAGAACTGTTCCATAGGGTTTTTAAGGCTGTGACCTTTTGGAAGCAGATATTCAGGCCTACCTTCCTTAGGCACCTCTTGGATTCTGGGTGGGATTTAACTGCCGACCTCCTGGGTGCTAGTCAAACACTACCCAGGGAGTCCTCCCACTGAATAGTGTGAGTGTATTCCCACCTAGGGTGCTCCTCTTCCAGTACTTGTTTGGACGGTATTCTCTTTTGATGCATAGGGTTCAATGGACTCATTTTCAGTAGTACATCATCAGGTCTTTCTTCCCAGTGTGTCCTAGCTTGGATGCTCTTGTGAAGCGTGTCCAGAGTGGCTTGCTCTGGTTATAATCGTAGCTGGTGACACCGCTTACAGCAATCACAGCTATAGACAAATGACAACATGATGACAAACTGACAGATGGGTGGCAGCCTAGGGAAGGAATGATCAACACAACACAACCTGAGTGGAAATCGAGCTATGGAGTCTCTGAGAGTCCAGGCTCTTCGTCCTGGCACAGCCTGGGGCAGGGCCTGGAGCCAGGAACTGTGGCTGCTGGGGTGAGGACCCCCAGCTTCCCCACTTGTCATTCCCTCCCCAAAAACAGCTGGCAGCCTGTGGGAATTGTCTTTCCCCTTGCACATGACGGCACTGACGAGCATAACGCAACCCTGCTGGTGGTTAATGACTGGTGACATTATGAGGCCACTGCCCACCTTTGGTTGAGGGAATTTGCCAATGCTCGGAAGTTGTTGGGCTCTAACGAAATGCAACCCCTGCAAGCAAGCACTGAGTCAAGTGCACGAGGTGTGGGGCACTCTGACATCCCCGCGTGACCGTGAAAAGCAGGCTGCGGAGCAGTGGTGGCTGCTGAGGCTCCTTTCTCCTGGCAATACTGGCATGCTGAAATGGCGGGCTGATTTGCCATGGAAAGCAGGGTTTCATGGGAACTTGAGGATTAAGAATCCACATGCCTGCAATCAATATTGTATGTTCATCGTATAATTTACTTTGAAAGGGAGACGACACAGTTCTCCAAATTTTGGGGTGAAGTAAACCACTTTTTCAAAGGAGTAAGTGGATTTCTGTGTTTATAAATCATGCCCACCACTTGGGGGTGCAGAGGAGGATATGGGAGGATGGTAAAGAAGAGCAGCAGGAGAGGACCTGAAGACCTCATGCTTCCTCAGGGTCAGGGGCCAGGCAAAACCAATGTCCCTGGAACACCACTGTCTCTGTGGAATGGTATTAGCACAGCTTGTTACTTGCATACTGTACTGAGTTCATTCTGACTCGCAGCGCCCCTATAGGGAAGAATAAACATGCCTCAATGAGTCTCTGAGACTATAATTCTTTACTCAAATAGAAAGCCTCATCTTTTTTCCATGGAGGAAATGGTGGATTCACAACTGCTGAC
The DNA here is from genome assembly GCF_050624435.1 of Tenrec ecaudatus. Taxonomy (NCBI): domain Eukaryota; kingdom Metazoa; phylum Chordata; class Mammalia; order Afrosoricida; family Tenrecidae; genus Tenrec; species Tenrec ecaudatus. The sequence continues at coordinate 38,772 of NW_027459058.1, read as the reverse complement.
CTGGTGGTTATCAGGCCAACACTTAACTTACTATACCACCAGGACATTTCTGTTTAGCCTAGAGACTTTCAAATGGATAGAACAAGACCCATACCAACCCTGTTCACGGCTATCAACCCCCCTTTCTGTGAAGTCCCCACTACGTTCTGTGAAGTTCACCACTTTCTCCGTATGTGTGTGTGTGTGTGTGTTACGTAACCTTACCCTTGATCATTCCCTACCAGGCCTGCCACTTCCCCCTCACTACCATATTGAGTCCCCTGTTGTTCCCTTGTCCCTGTGTTTGTTAACACCACTTCCTTACCCCCGCACCTCCCCCTATCCCAAGTGCCCCCGGAACTCTCAGTCCTGTTGTTTTTCCTCCAGATAGTTCATCCAGCCTCTCTTATTTAGACAGACCTGTGGAGACACTAACATGCACGAAAACAAGACAGAGGAAAACAAAGCAACAGTTTACAACCAGACAACAAAACAACAAAAACAAACCACTGACAAAGAACAAAACAAAACACATCAAGAAAGAAGACCTTGTAGTTAGTTCAAGGATCATTTGTTGGACCTTAGGAGTGTTTTCCAATCCAGTCTGTTGAGGCACCACAACCTGGCCCCAAAGTCCACTTTCAGCATTCCCTGGGGACCTTGCCACTCCATTCCCTTGCTGTTCCACTGCACTCCACCACACTTTGCCTCGGTGTGGTGGAATCAGGTTAGGTGCAATTCGCACACTGTGTCTCCAGTGCTGTCCCCTGTATCACCCTTGGTCACTGAGGGGCATCATGTCTCATAGTGGGGCCAGCCATGTTGTTCTCTTTGTGGACTGGCTTCTCTGAGACTGGAACTCTTTAGGGGAGTAGAAAGCCTCATCTTTCTCCCTTGGAGTGGCTGGGGATTTCAAATTTGCCATTTCAGACATTGCGTTTAGCAGCCCAACACATAACCCCTATACCCCACCATAGCTACAGAAAACAATAAAGAAACAAAATCCAACAACATTCATTGCCATTGGGTGCATAACAATCCTATCGAGAGAAAATACTGCGGCCTCCTGGGTTTCCAAGGCTATAACTCTTTGTAAAAATAAAATTGTGTTATGTTTTCAGTGAAAGTTTACATAACCGATTAGATTTTCATTTAACAAATTCTCTACTTGTTTAGTGACATTAGTTAATTTTTCAATAAAAAGGAAAGCAGAAAATTAAAAAAAGAACAAATGAAAAACGTTTTAAGAGTAAAGACAAATGATAAGATGTTAATTTTTAACCTAATCATATCTGCAACAATACACTTTCTGATGTACTGACGGTGAGCAGGGTTTAATCCCATCCCTGGTGAATGGTCCCAGGGGATTTAATGGAGGCTTATTCTCTGTGGAATCTCTGCCAATGCATTTTGAGTTTTTATACTCATCTAAGGCTATAACTCTTTATGGGAGAAGAAAGCCTCATCTTCTCCAAAGGAGCGACTGGTGAATTCCAACTGCTGACCTTGCAGTTAATAGCCCAACACATAACCCATTATGCCACCAGAAGAGAGATTTGTATCTGGGTGCCTTCCAAATCAAGCACTACAATTATGCAAGGAGGATATTTTTTTCTGTACTGGAGCCAGGTCAAGTCAGAACCAGTGTGTCCATGGTTTGCAGCGAAGTCGGAGGAAGAAGAGGGTAGACTGTCTATAACTTCTCATAGCCCAGGGAAATGCTAGGCCTGGAAGGGGGCATGTGGCTCAACCATATTCAGAAAATCTGCACACTAACCTCCCCGGCTCAAATAATTACCAGCACCATGTCTCTGAATATCACCTGAAAGCAAAATAGTGAAAGCACCATTTCCATTTCATAATACTTTTATTAAAAGTAAAGTTCAATTCAGTGATGTGAAGAAGCTGGGAAAATTATCTTTTCATTTCTTTCTTTTTCTTTCCCTCCCTTTCCCCTTCTTCTCCACAGAACTGAGAGGCAGAAGGAATAAAGGCAGCATGGCACCAGCTGGAGGACACCGTGGGGTCAGGGTCACCATTTAACTCATGCTTCTCCAGTTTGGAGGGGCAACTGGATGTCCTCATTTGTGAATTTGCTTATTAATCTTTTTGAGTTAACAAGGTCATGGTAAAAAATGATTGTTGGCGTTTTTGTTAGGAACCTTCTAGTCCAGTCCAACTCATAGTGACTCAATGCATCAGTGCCGAGCTCTCTAGACCAATGGTTCTCAACCTGTGGGACCCTTGCACAGGGTGACTGTAACAAAATTACAGTTATGAAGCAGCAATGAGAATATTTTTATGGTTGTGGAGGTCACCACAACATGAGGAACTGTATGAAAGTGTTGTGGCATTAGGAAGTTTGAGAACCACTGCTCTAGGCTTTTCTATGCTGTAATCTTTACAAGAATGAGTTGCCTGGTTTTTCTTCCAAGAACAGAGCCACTGGTGGGTTCAAACCTTCAACCTTTTGGATAGCAGATGAGCACTTAACCATTGTGCCTCCAGGGCTCTTTGATAAACTCTATTAGAGGGTCTTAACCATTGCAACCCCATGGATCCTTTTGGCATTTAGGATTGGCTATGGAACACCTGCCCACTCCCCAGAATAATATTTCCAAATACCTCCAATGAAATACAGAATCACAAAGGCACAAATTGTATTGAAATGCAGTGATAAAAATAAAAGACATTGGATTTGTGGCTAATATACATGTTAATAAATCCATTAAATATGATCTGATGGTGGGTCTAATAAACCAAACCCACACCATTGAGTTGATCCTGACTCACTGTGACCCTATATAAAATTCCTCAGGCTAAATCTTGACAGGAGCAGATCATCTCACCTTCCTCTCAGAGAACAACTGGTGCCTTTGAACTGCCAACCTTGAGGTTACCTGCCCAATGGCTCACCCACAGCGTCACCATGAGTTCTAGATAGTGATGAGCATGAACTGTACTCAACGATGGCTGCAACGACTAGCATGGGGTGTGAAAGCATGTAGAATTTCTCTCGGTGGTAATCGCATGGCTATTCTGAACACAGCTGTGGACATGCTAAACTGCCCTACGAGCTTAGGGGAACTAACTCAACCAGGATTGTCCCTCATCCAATTTGACATTGCTCCCCAGCCTGCTGGGGCTCAGTGGTTCAGTGTTAGGGTCCCTTGTCTAGATACCAGGGCTGGCATGGAGAAAGTCATTCCTCTGCAGCCTTCTAGTGTGTGGGGGAAGATATTAGTGTTAAGCCTTGGCAGGAAATTGGTGGATTTTCCTGGCAGCCACATTCTTAATAACCATTTACTGGATACTTATTATATTCTGAGGGTAAATTGTGGTTCAGTTGTAGAATTCTCCTTTTCCATGTGGGAGATCTGGGTTTGAGTCCAAGACAATGCAACTCATGTGCATCCAACACTCATTTGTCAGGGGGATGCTTGGTTATTGCTGTGGTACTGAACTGATTTCTGTGTTGCTATGATACTGAAATGGGGAAGCTTGGTTGGGTGCGGCTATGAGACTGAACCTGTTTCTGTGATGTGTCCAGACTAAGATGAGCGATGAAGAAGAGCCTGGTATTCTACTTCTGAAAACCAATTAACGAAAACCCCTGTGAATCACAATCTGATGCACAACCAAAGAGATGGTGCAGGACCAGGGAGAATATTGCCCATGGAGTCACTGGGAGCTGGTTGTCACAGTGAGTTGGACTGGAGGCTGACTCAACAGCAGCTAACAACCATTGTGTTCCAGGCACTCGATTTGCTTTAAAAATCTAGCTCAGCCTTCTGGTACAGGGAAGTGATTAATCATGCCTACTTTATAGCACACCGTGAACCCTGATAAATGTCAGGCCCTGCTTGTGTTTTGTCCCTCCTTTTCCACATTCACATCACTTCCATTCCCCTCTTCAGACTAGTACCCCCTGCTGGGTGCTTGGTGTGTGTGTGTGTCCTTATAGGCATACAGCCATGTGCACTAGACCATGCTGCCATGTGCACTAGACCATGCTGCTTGGTGAATGGGCTTTCAGCTTCCATGAATGGTACTGCAATATAAATCTCATTCAGTTTCTGACCTTTTCAACTCCTTGCAATGTCATTAAGAGTTATTGCCATGCTGCATATCAATTGCATGTGCTGCTGCGTGCCACTTGGTCATGAGCAATCATCATCTTTCTTTTGTTTCCTTCTTCAGTTGTCTGTTGATTGGCATCCAATTCGGCTCCAACTCTTCTCTACTGCAGGTATCAGCGTGGTGACCATTCTTGTAAAAATGCCCCAAGGGCCCTGTGAATTAGATAAATAGCTTGGCCTATATACCCAGGAATTATGCGTTGGGCTGCTAACCCCAAGGTGAGCAGTTCCAACCCACCAGCTATTCCATGGAGCAAAGAGAGGCTGTCTGCTGTCATAAGAATTTAGTTTTGTAAACCTATAGCAGCAATTCTACTGTGCCTTGTAGGGTTGCTAATGAGGAAGAATCAACTGGGGTTCTGTTTGTTTTTATACATCCAGGAGAGAGCTTTGATGGGGGAGATATTAAGTGCTTGGCTGCTAACCCAAAGGTCAGTAGTTTGAAGCCGTCTTCCACACACTGTGGGATAAAGGCATGGCTGTCTACTTCCCAATAGAAGCCTTGAAAGCATCATGGGACCATTCAGCTTTGTTTGATAGGGTCATGAGGAATGAAAGTCAACTCAGTGATTGCGCTTCTTTGGTTGTATGCCCAGGAGGGGCTCACTAGGTCCCAGGGTCCATTCAATGGGCTTTCACTAAGCTCTGCCAGATTGCTGTGCAGCAAACCTGCATCATTAGCAGTGTTTCTCTGCTTTCCCCGGATCTCCAATGACACTTGGTATGTTTGTCTTTCTAACTGTTGCCCGTTTGATGATTTTAAAAGGTCAAGCACAATAAACTCATCTATCCCAGGCACTTTATGGTTCTGTAGCAGATTCTTAGGATTGCCATGCCACATTCCTTTGACCCATCTCTGACACCATCTCACTGCCTTCCAGTCAATACCGACTCATAGCGATCCTGTGGGGCAGTGTACAATTGCCCCCTGCGAGTTTCAAACACTACAACTCTTTATTGGAGTAGAAAACCCCATCTTTCTTCCTTGGAGCTAGTAGTTTTGAACTGCTGACCTTGAAGTTAGCAAACCAACTTGTAACCACTGCACTTCCAGGGCTCCTCCTGATATCCATCATAGCAGTGGCGAACGGCTCTATGTAAGTGCAGGCTCCTGCTGAAATGGTGTCTTATCACAACTGTGCAGCACGCAGCTCTCCATGTCCTTCTGCCTCGAAGCCTTTTCAAAGGCATGGAAAGCCAAACCCAGGAAGGTAGGAGAGGTCACCTTACTAGGAGGAATGCTCAACACCACTACAGGCGAAGAAGAGCCCAGCCTCCTGTTTCTGGTAGACAATTCTAGGACAGAACCCATGTTGCTCAGAAGTCCTGGGGGAATCAAGCTCCTGTATCCTACATTAAAAGCCTCAACACCCCGTTCCCATTGTGATTGCTTCTCCCCCTAACTCAGTCTTGCGTCTGCTTTCCTATTCCCACTCCCTGCCATCAGATCTCAAATAGACTCCCTGCACCCAGGCCTGAGGAATAAGCTCGGCATGCAAGGGCACTCAATCCAAGACACACACATTACTCTGAATCTCCAAAACAACCCTGTGGGCTACGTGTGTAATCCCCAGTTCACAGATGAGAAATGGATTGAAAAACAGTGACACACCCAAGATCACACAGGCCAGGGTTCAAGTCTGTGTCTATCAGTTATTCTTTTATTCAAGTATGCCAGAGAAGACTGGGTCTTAACACTTGAGCAATCTTCTTGGAAGAATAAGGCAAACTACAGAAAACACAAAATGAATATCGCATTTGTTCGTTTATCCATTTGCAAAAGACATAATACCTATAGTGCTAAGAATAGTATTCAAAGTACCTATTACTACCCCCTCAAAGCTTACATACTAGTCACCAAACTCAAACAAATACAATGCTATCAAGTTGATTACAACTTATAGCAACCCCATATAGGGCTTCCAAGACTATAAATCTTTACAGAAGCAGAGAGCTTCACTTTTCTCCCCCTGAGTGACTGGTGCATTTGAACTACTGACCTTGTGGTTAGCAGCCCATTGCTAAATGATTAGTTCCATAATCATTACGCTTACTTAACTCTACATTCTTTTAATTATTTCTCTATCAGTCCAAATTGCATCTGGCTACATGGGAAAAAACAAACCGACTCTAGTGGTCTAATCACAAAAGCTTAATTTTTCTTATATTAACACCAAAAATACCAAACCAGTTGCCACTGAATTGATTCTGATTTACAGTTACCCCATATGATTCAGGGTAGAACTGTGCCCCATGAGGTTTTCAAGGGCTGAATTTTTAAATGTAGATTGCCAGGTTTTTCTTCCAAGGCATCTTTGTCTTAGCAGTGAATTGTGTTAACCCTTTGCACCACACAGGGGTTTGTCTTATACAACAGTAAGTCTTGAAATAGGTAGCCTAGGTCTGGCGTATTTGCTCAGGGACTCATCTTGGATATAGGAGAATGCATGCTTTTTGGTCTGCCAAACTCATGTAACCTATGTGACTCTCTCATCTTTCAATATTCTGACTAGGGAGCATGACAGCAGAAGAGCCAAGGACAAAAATGAAATGGGTTATGCCAGACAAGTGTTTTGCCTTAAACAACAACAAAAACTTTCTTGGGAGTCCTACTCAGTATCTTTCACCTACACATATTTGGCCCAAACTGGGTCAAATGCTTATGCATAGCTGCAAGGGAGCCTAGGAGTGAGCGATTTAAGTAGGTACATTATCACCCTAAACAAAATTGAGCTTCTATTAGTAGTAAGAATGAGAAAAATGGATACTGTTTAGGCATATAGCAGGGTTGTATAGAATTCTATTTTGTGTCTTAATTTACATTTTGAATGAACTCAGAAAAAGTCATAGAGAGTAGAACAAAGGGATGGATGTGCATCCAACCACCTCAACTACTCATTTCTTTTCATGCTCTCCCTCTAGCTTCCCTGAATAGTTCTTGGTTACACATTGGGCTGCTAATTGCACGGTCGGTAATTTGAAATCACCGGCTGCTCTTCGGGAGAAAGATGGGACTCTACTCTGTAAAGAGGTACAGTCTCAGAACTTCACAGGTACAATTTTACCCATGTCCTGTAGGGTCGATATGAGTTAGCATTGATTCAATGGCAGTGAGCTTGGTTTGGATAGATCTGTGGAATCTTAGGATGGAATAGTTTGAATACACAGAAAAAAATTCAGTGGAATCATAACCCTCTAAATAATTACCCTCTAAAGCCACAAAGATCAACTGTGTCCAGCATGGTGACAGTTTAGCATATGCCATGGGGACATTGCTCATATCCCAGTGTTGTTAATCAACAAAAACTCACGCACTGCCACTTATAGTGACCCTATGCACAATAGAATAAAAGCCTTTCTAGTCCTGTGACATCCTCACAATGGTCATATTTTAGCCTATTGTTACAGCCACTGTGTTGATCCATCTCATTCAGGGCTTACCTGTTTTTTGACGATGCTCTACCAAGTGTTTTGTCCTTTTCTAGGGACTAATTTCTCCTGATACCATGTTCAAAGTATATGAAATGGAGTTTTACCATCCTCACTTCTAAAATACATTCTGGCTGTACTTCTTCCGGGATAGACCTCTTTGTTCTGCTGGGCATTCATGGTATATTCAATATTATTTGCAACATCATATTTTAAAGGCATCATCATATTTTCTTCAGTCTTCCTTATTTATGTTCCATCTTTCACATGCATATGTCAAACATTACCATCAAGTCTATTCTTATTCATAGTGACCATCTAGGGTTTCCAAGGCTGTAAATCTTTACAGGGTCAAATAGCTTCCTCTTTCTTCTGTGGAGCAGCAAGTGGGTTGAACCACCAACCTTGATGTTAGTCATTCAACCCATACCAGACACTGAAATTAAGACTCCTTTCACATGCATCTAAGGTGATTAAAAATATCAAGGCTAAAAGCAGGCATAATTTGCTAATCCCCAGAGTAAAACATTTGCTCTTTCACATTTTAAAGAGGTCTTTTACAACAGATTTTTCCAATGAAATACGTTGATTTATTGACTGCTGCTTCTGTGAGTATTGATTGTGGGTCCAAGTAAAATAGGGTTTAGCTACATTTCTCTATTTGTAATGATGTTGTGTGTTTATATTTGTCAAGTTGAGAAGACATTTGTATTCTTAGTGTTGAAGACTAATTCATACTGAAGGTGTACTATATGAGCTTTATCAGTAAGTACTTCAAGGCCTATTGACTTTCAGCCAGCAAGATTGGGTCATCTGCATAATACAGGTTGTTAATGATTCTTCCTCCAATCCAGATGCCTCAACTTCTTCATACAGAGCAGCTTCTCAGATTATTTGAATAAGTATAGTGTGATAGATAGGTAGGTTTATAGTGCCAACCTGGCCAATAAGAACATGTGGGATTAATAAGTTCGCAGTTTGATTCGTGGGCAAAGAGATAAATGGCTCAGCAAGCCACACCTATCTCTCAGTTGCTCTCTGGTGATCAGACCAGTGTGTGGCTGCCTTACCTAGTTCTGCAGTTTGCTGCCTGGCTGTACTGCCATATTTACTGTTGCATGGAAGTGAGTTAAACTGAGTCCTCTGTACTGCTATGTGGACTAATTAGCTGTTATATTCCTTCGTGTTCTATCTATCTATCAAATCATAAATGTCCTGGTTTTGTTTCTCTAGAGAACCCTGTCTAACACATATGGTGAAAGGATATAACCACAACACACACTCTCCTGATTTTAAACCACGCACTATCCACTTGTTCTATTCGAACCACTTCCTGTTGGTTTGTGTACAGGTACCACAGGAGCACAATTAAATGTACGGGAATTCCCATTGTTCTCATATGTATTCATATGCTACCCAAAGTTTGTTATGATACACAGTAAAATCCTCTGCATAGTCAATAGTACATAAGTAAGCATTTTCCTTGTATCCTCTGTTTTCAGCCAAGGTCCATCTGAAACCAGCATTGATATACCTTGCCTCATGCCCTCTTTTAATACAGCCTGGATTTCTGGCAGCTTCCTGTTGACATATTGCTATAACTACTTTTAAAGGTATCGTCAATAAAATTGTACTTGCATGTCATATTAATGTTATTTTAAATTAATTTGCAAATTTTGTTGCGTCATATTTCTTTAGAATGGACACAAATATTAATCACTTCCAGTTGGTTGGCCAGATAGCTATCTTCCAAATTTCTTGACATGGACTATCACTGCATGAGCGTGTTGAAATATTTCCATTCCTATCCCTTCCTTGCTTTTCACTAATGCTTACATTGCAGCTTCAACTTCCTCTTGGCCTTTTGAACTAGTAGAACCTCAACTAATTCTTGGGAACAGAGACTCTGTACACTCCGTCCATATTCTTTGGATTCTCCCTACATCATTCAATAGTTTGATAAATAATCCTTGAACATTGTAATCCGAGGCTTGGATTTTTTCTTCTGTTCTTTCAATTTATGATATGCTGACCGTACTCATTCCTTTTGCTTTCCTAATTCCAGGTCTTTACATGTTACAATATAATTCTTTACTTTATCTTCTCAAGCTGGCCTTTCAAATTTTTCTGTTCAACTCTTTTATTTCATCATTTCTTCCATTTGCTTTAACTGCTTTAGGTTCAAGAGCAAGTTTCACAGTCTCCTCTGATATCCACTGTAGTATTTTCTTTCTTTCCTGTATTATTAATGATCTTTTTGAGGAGCCCCCAATAAAATGATTTATGATAAATAAATAAATAGCCACAGGTGACATGACAAAAAAAAAAAAAAAAGATTGATGACCTTGATGCTATTTCACAAGTCTTCTGGTAGCTGATCATTAATGTTCAATATGTCCGAACCATTCTTGAGATAGGCTCTAAATTCAGGTGAGATATTGTGATAGTAAGGTTTGGTGTCAATTTAGCTTGACCAGGATCTTCAGAAGGTGCAGGTCACACTCTCCTTGGAGGTATGACCTATTTCATAGCTATAAGTAGACTGTGGAGAATGGGCTCACTCTTTTTCTTCCTGATGAAATGACCCTGGACCCTACGTCTGGCTTCTTGGGATGGCAATCACCATGAGACCTGCTGACCCTAAGAGCTGTCTGTGGCCTGCCAACTGCCTGTTGACTTTGGATTCTCCCAACTCTGCCTCCACCAACCTGTGGTTTTCCTGTTTCTTGGGCTATTCCTCCAACAGCTTCAGGAGTCTGGAAGGGCCTCTAGTTTGCATCTGATTTATGGGCTGGAGTTGGACTGGGGTTTCTTGTTGTGTGGACTTCTTAATGTAAAATTCTTTATTGATATAAATTTCCTTCTTCTACATGTATCAGTATCACTGGTTTGTTTCTCTAGAAACCCCAGCCGACCACAGATATAATATAGGCTGTATTTGGGCTCTTTTGCGTTCTTATTTTAATTTTCTTCAGGTTTGACTTGAACTTGCATATTAGTAATTGATAGTCTTTTACATAGTTGGCCCCCGGTCTTGTTTTGTCTCAATGATATTGAGCTTCTCTATCATGTCTTCCCACAGATTTAATCAATTCCATTCCTGTGTTTTCCACATGTATATATGCCGCTCCTGTTGTTGAATAAAGGTGTTTGCAATGAGGAAGTTATTGCTCTTGCAGAATTCTTTCATGCAGTCTTCAGCTTCTTTTCGATCCCCAAAGCCATAGTTTCTAATTATTCTTCCTTCCTTTTTGTTTCCATGTGTGCATTCCAATTGTCAGCAATTATTAATGCATTTTCAGTACATGTGTGGTCAATTTCAGACTAAAGAAGTTGGTACAATTCTTCATTGGCTTTAGTGGTTTGTGAGAAAATTTGAATAATGGTTCTATTAACTGGCCTTCCTTGTGTATGAAGATAGATATTATTCTGTCACAGGCAGCATTGCACTTCAAGATAGATCTAAAAATGCTCTTTTTGAGGATGAAAGAGACATTCTTTTGAATTTGTCATTGTCAGCATAGTCATTCTTATCATTTTAAGATTCAAAGGGACTATTTCAACTCACCAATGCCTAGGATATTGATCTTTATAGGTCAGATTCCGTTTTTTTATGATTTCCAATTTTCCTAGATTCTTATTTTGCACGTTTGATGTTCTGATTATTAATGAATGGTTGCAATGATTTTTCTCATTTTGAATTATAATCCATTAGCAAATGAAGGTGCCAGAAGCTTTAGTACACTTTGTTGCTAGATGCCTTCAAGTCAGTTCTGTCTCATAATAATGCCTACACAACAGAATGAAACATTGCCTGGTCCTACCCCATACTCAAAAATTTTGTTATGTTTGAGTCCATTGTTGTAGGAATTGTCTAGATCCATTTGATCGGGTGTCTTCCTCTTTTTGCAACCCCTCCACTGTAATGTGTATGATGTCCTCCAGGGACTGGTCTGTCCTGATAACATCTGCAAAGTACATGAGATGAAGTCTCGCCATCCTATCTGCCAAGGAACATTTAGCTGCACTTCTTCTCAGACAGATTTGTTTGTTCTTCTCTCCACCCATGGTACTTTCAGTATTTTTTGTCAGTACCTTAATTCAAATGCACCAGTTCTCCTTCAGTCGTTCTCATTCAATGTTCAAATTTCACATGCATAAGGTGTGGCGGAAAATGCCATGCCTTGGGCCAGGCGCAACGTAATCCTAAGTGAAATTCTTGATCTTCAGTACTTTAAAGTGGTTATGTGCAGTAGATTTGCCTAATGCAATATGTTATTTGGTTTTTTGATTGTTGTTTCCATGAGCATTAGTTGTGAATCTAAGCAAGACGAAATCCTTGATAACTTCCATATTTTCTCCATTTATTATGATGTTATCTACAGCTCCTGTTGTGAGGTTTTGAGTTATCATTAAGGTGGACTCTACTTTGAGGAAGCTCTCCTTCTCGGTGATATTTTGATTGTTTTGCAATCTGAGGGGCTCATTTTCTGGCATTATATCAGACAATATTTTACTGCTATGCATAAAGTTTTCAATGGTGAATCCCTCAGAAGTGGACTGATTGTTTTGTCGTCCTGTCAGTTCTTAGTCTGGAAGCTGTGTTGAAATCTGTTCACCGTGGGTGATCCTGCCTGGTATTTGAAGTACTAGTGGACTAACTCCCAGCATCACAGCAAAGCACAAGCTACCACAGTGCAGCAAATTGACAGATGGGGCACGGGAGGGGAGTTGTCATTGTTAGACACTGTTAATTTGGCTCTAACTCATAGCACCCACAGCCTGTTTCCTCACAGTGAATGTTGGAGACCATTTTTGCAGCCAGTATGCCAATTCATCCCATTGAGGACCTTCTTCTTTTTTTCACCACTCCACTTTACCAAGTATGATATCCTTCTCTAGGGACTATGCTCAGCTGTTAACATGTCCAAAGTATGTGATATGAAGTCTTGCCATTCTCACGTCTAGGAAGCATTCTGGCTCTACTTCCGCCAAGAAAGATTTGTTCCTTCTTCTGAAAGTCCATGGAATAATCAATATTCTTCACCAGCATCATAATTCAAAGACATCAACTTTTATTTTATCTTTCATAATTATTGTCCATTTTCAAGTACATATGAGGTGATTGAAAATGCCATAGTATGATAGTTATATAATTTTATGTCAGTTTGAAGATATGTAAAAGTGTAAGGTTGGTATCCAATCTGTCAATCACACCATAGTCTGATGGTGCCTCTTTGTGGCCATGGCCTTCTCATAAGGAGGGCCCTGGGAACCTCCCCTTCTTTTTGCATTCACCTGACTGCTTCCTGCCCACGTTGAGAGCTGCCAGAGTCTTGCCATGCTTCCATCGACCTTGGGTCCACACGACATTGCAATCACTGGCCTTTGACATCCCTGCATTCTGCATCATTGCATGTAACTGCGTAAGTTGGAAAGGAACTTATGGGCTAGTGTTGGACTTATGGACTTGAGTTGGACTGGCCTGGGATATTTCCTTGAAATAGAAATACTATAATGACTTCTTGATTAAAAACTATTTATTGCACATATATGAGTGTCACTTGATTTGTGTCTCTAGTCAGCCTGGATTACATCCAGTTCTCTGCCATCAAGTTGATTCCAACCCTTAGCAACTCTATAGGACAGGGGAGAGATATCCCTGTGGGTTTCCAATACTGGAACTTTGTATGGGAGCAGAACTGCTGATCTTGTGTTGAGCAACCCAACCGGGTTGGTTCTGATGCATTATGTTTGTAACCACTATACCACTAGGGCTCAGCTGTGCCTTATTCCTCAAAGTGACATCTTTTAACACTGGAAATTGGTCTTCAGCAAGATCTACCAGTGTACTCGTTCATATGACTTATTTTCTTTTTACACTGTTTTGATTGTGATGTGAGGGAAAATCTACAGAGTAAATTGATTTTCTTTACAATTCATGCAATGTTTTATGATATTGATTGCAATACCTACAATGCAATACTACTTTTCCTATTCCCTCCCTTTGTTTGCCGTTTCCATTGGTCTTTCGTTCCCATGCCTTCCTGCCTTCTGAGTAACTCCCTGACAAATGCTGGGCTCTGAATTGTACATCGTTGACAGTATAGGTCTCCTATTTGGGGGCTGAAAGTTGAGCCATGGAGGTGAGGTCAGGTGTCAAATGGGAATTCCACTAGTGCCTATCATATCCTAAGGTTAGTCTTCTTATTTTGAGTTCTACATTTTCCCCAGTTGATCCAGGGCCTACTACTGTGAGCACTTTCAGAGCAATCTGCAGTGAGAACCCTATGCTACCTTGGTCTTCTGGACTCAGCGCTGTGGAGCCTGGGCTTCATGTGGTCAGTGAATCCCTTTCATCTTCTTTTGATGCTATCTGTGTAATTCTGTATTTTGAATTTCTCTTCAATTTTTTCAGCTAGTGAAATGCACATGCTTTTCATTTTTGCTGTCCTAATTCCAGGTCTTTGCACCTTTTAATATAATTCTTTATTCCATCTTTTTGAATTCCCCTTTGAAATTTTATGTTCAGCTTCTTTATTCAGCGTCTTTACTTCATCAATTATTTCTATATTTCTCTCTCTCTTTTTCGTACTTCATCATTTCTTTCATTGGCTTCAGCTACTCCACATTCAAGGTGACATCCGTTTTGTCTGTTCTTTAGTTTCTATCTTTTTAATTATCTTTGAATTTCTTTATTTATGATGTTCTTGATATTATTGCAGAACTCGTATCATCTCAGGTGATTTGTGTTCAATGTGTCAACTTTCTTCTTGAAGTAGCCTCTAATTTAGATGAGATATACTCAAATTCATACTTTGACTCTTGGGGACTTGTTTTAATTTTGTTGGAATTCGAGTTGAATTTGCCATTGATGGTTTGTTCCACAGTTCGTCTCCAGTCTCGTGACTGATGATATTGAACTTCTTTATACCGTAAATACTTGAGTATAAGCCGAGATTTTTCAGCACATTTTTTATGCTGAAAAAGCACCCCAGCTTTGGGGGGTAAAATTAGTTGCCTTGGGTTATACTCGAGTATGTATAGTAGATTATTTCAACAGATATAGTTGATTTAATTCCTGTGTATTTCTATCCAATATACATAATCCATGTCTATGGTTACTGTTTACATCCCTGAAAAATAAATGTTCAATCAATAAGCCATCCTTATTGGAAAATTCTATCATGAGATCTCCCATGTGGCTTCCATCCCCATGGCCATATTTTCTAACTAGTGATCCTCCTCCTTAGTTTCCAATTTTTGCATTCAAGTCATCAGTAATCTTGATTGCATGTTTCATCAATTTCAGACTGAAAAGGTTGGTAAAAATCCTCAATGGCTTTATTGTTAGCATTAGTGGTTGGTGTGTAAATTTGAATAATAACTTTATTAATTATTCATCCTTGTAGGTGTAATATATCCTACACCTAACAATGGTGAACATTGGAATCGATGTTGAAACATTCTCTTTTTTAACATGAAAGTCATCCATTCCTTTCAAATTTGTTACTCTGGTATGTAAACCATATTATTGTGACATTCAAAATGGCCAATACCAGTCTATTTCAGTTCAATAACACCTAGAGTGTTTGATCTTTATGTGTTCCATTTTTTCATGGCTTCCAATTTTTCTAGATCCATATTTCATGCATCCCATCTTCTTGTTAGTGGTTATTGCAGTACTGCTGTTTCTTCTCATTTTGAGTCATTGCCACATCAACAAATATAGGTCCTGAAAACTTTATATCACTAAGGTCAACTCTACTTTGAGGAGACAGCTCTTCCCCAATTATATTTTGAGTGTCTTCCAACTTGAGGGGTTCATCATCCTGCACTATATGAAACAATATTCCACTGCTATCAATGTGCTCCACAAACACCACTATTTTTTTCAGATGTAGATTGGCAGGTTATTCTTTCTAGTCTATTTAGCTTGTAAGCTTTTCTGAAAATTTTCCACCACGGGTAACTATGCTTGTGTTTGAAATACCAGTGGTATATCTCACAGGATCATGATGACTTTCAAGTTATGATAGTTCAAGAACCTGACATGTCTGACAACTTGGCATGCTAGCCTAATTCCGAATGGCCAGCACATCTCTCTTCTTGCTTTCTCTAGTTTCTGTAGACCACTGTACCTGAGCATGCATGGCTTAGGAGGTTGTGGAGTTAATTCTTGCTTCCTGGAGTAACCCTTAACCAATGACCCATAGGAGTTGTTGGACAAATAGCCACACTCCCTCACATTCTAGCAGAATAACTAGTGGATTTTCTACAGTGTCTCCAGTAAGATTAACCTTCAGTTGCTCACAATTTTAAATTGTTTGATAATGTACTTTTCATTGGCTGCCTTCTTTCCCTTTTCTATTTCCCATTTCCTTATTGATATCTCCCCCAGAAAATGGCTTAATTAAAACCTTTGTCTCAGGATCTAATCCTATGGGGAACCCAAACTCAATCACACAAGACATTTGTCAAATCATGGACTTAGTGGTTATATCTATTATATGTGTAGGTCATGGAAGAGGAGAATTCATACCATCCCTTTGAATAGTCACTCGGAGTGCCAACTGGGTCCCCAGCATAGATCCTGGACATCAAAACTCACTGTTTCCTGTATCATAACACTTCCTTTTAGACTTCAGTCATTCAAAAAACTCAACAAATAGCTTGCTGTCTCACTTCAAATTTTGTAGTGTGCAAATATGGCTATGTTTTCATTGTGTGTTTAGCCCTGGACAAATCAGCTTTGACCAGGAAGGTGAAGTCATGTGGAAAAACAAACCAAAAACACTAGCAGCTGTGTGTTGTGGAAGAAAACCCTGTGGATGAAGTGCAATTTTTAGGGAACAGAGACCAGTAAGATAAACCAATAAGTGTCCACTGTTCTGATGTTAAGGAGAACCCTGGTGAGGCAGTAATTAAGCACTTAAGGGCTAATCAATCAGCAGTTCAAACCCACCATCTTCCCCAAGGAAGAGTTACGATGTGGCAGTCTGACCCCCTTAAGATTTACATTTATTACCACTACCAACTGATCTGAGAGGGATAGCATTAGGGGATCCTGGATTGCATTCTTAACGAGCTCTAATGGCAGAGTGGACTCCTCATTGATCTCCTAACCGCAAAGAAAGTGGTTCTAACCTATCAGTTGGTCCATGTGAGAAATATGAGTTTGTCTGCTCTGGTAAAGATTTAAGCCTTGGAAAAATCAAAGGGTGAAGTTCTATTCTATCTTGTAGGGTCTCTATGAGTCAGCTTCAACACAATGATAATGAGTTTGCTTTGGAATTTTGGGATAGAATAGGAGAAATATGTGCAACAAAGTTTAAACTTATTTTAAATGTTCAGTGGTATTGCTCAGAGAGAGATTCTTGGAACCCACAAGACTGTTGTCCTTAGGCACCTTCAGATCTGGAACTGAACTCACTCCCTTGGCTCAATCTTCAGCCAAACAATAGGTAGATCTATAAGGTAAAAAGTAACACTAATCAACTATTTGAATCAAAAGGATATAATTTATTCAAAGATAAAGTTCAGAAGGGTCAGGAAAGAAGGGGGAATGGAAACAGGAAATACAAGGAGGAAGTGCGATAAGTGATATTACGTTGAGCAGATTGCAGTCAATATCATGAAGCAAAATATGTGTGAACTGTCAAATGGAAAACGGATGTATTCTGTAAACCTTCACCCAACTCACAATAAAGAGATTTTTTGTCAGCCTTGGAAACCTATGAGGCAATACTATTCTGTCCTATAGGGTACCCATGAGTTGAAATTAACTCAGTGGCAATGGGATATTGATACTGATGCTTTCTGCCGATTCTAAAAAATAGGGTTATTAGCAATTATTGTGGAAATAGCATGAATGAGACTATGTAAATGGGGTTGGTTACAGATAAATTCTTGCAAATGTTAAAGGATAAGTGATTGAGGATGGACTTACCCAAAAAGAGAAAATTATTGCAAGACTTTGTTCCAGGGATAAAATAAAAATAGGTTTCCTGTGGGTAAGACTTAAGCCTATAGATATGGAATTTAAGGAACTGGTATTCCATGATGGTCACCTTCCCGACACAATCACTCAAGACAAAAAGTGGGTGTATAAACAAATGAGGTGAAGAAAGCTTATGGAGCCTAGCTATCAAAAGATAAAGAGTCTAGGGTTTTAAAAACTAGAAGGTTCACAAGTGGCCATCTAGCTTAGAAGCAATAAAGCGCACATGAAAGAAGCACACCAGCCTGTGTGATCACAAGATGTAGAAGGGATCAGGTATCAGGCATCAAAGAACAAAAAAATCATATCATTGTGAATGAGGGGGGGTACAGTTAGGGGATCCAAGATCTATCTGTAGGCAACTGGACAACCCCTTACAGAAGGGTCGCTGGGAGGAGATGAGCCAGTCAGGATGCAGTGTAGCAACGATGAAACATATAACTTTCCTCTCATTCCTAAATGCTACCGCGCCCACTATCATGATCCCAATTCTACCTTACAAACCTGGCTAGACCAGAGAATATACACTGGTCCATATAGGAACTGGAAACACAGGGAAACCAGGACAGATGAACCCTTCAGGACCAGTGCTGAGAGTAGCAATAACAGGAGGATGGAGGAAAGGTGGGGTAGAAAGAGGGATCTGATTACAAGGATCTACATATAACCTCCTCCATGAGGGAGGGACAACAAAAAAGTGGGTGAAGGTAGATGTCGGACAGTGTAAGATAGGACAGAATAATAATTTATAAATTATCAAGGGTCCATGAGGGAGGGGAAGGGGGAAGGAGGGGAAATGAGGAGCTACTACCAAGGGCTCAAGTAGAAAGCAAATGTTTTGAGAATGATGATGGCAACAAATGTACGCAGTGGATGTATGTATAGATTGTGATAAGAGTTGTAGGAGCCCCCAATAAAATGATTCTTTTTAAAAACCTCAAAGAGCAAAACACACTATGGTTTATTATACATCAATGATACTTCAATAAAATTACATAAAAAAGGGGAAAAAGAAATGGAATTTAAGGTAAAGAAAGTATTCCCTTTGAGGACCATATTGCAAATATATATTTAGGCAGGCAATTAGATAAAGACATTTTAAGTCTGGGCTTCTATACCTGCCATCTGTCTGTTATGAATAGTATAATTAGCAACTAGAATCTCTCACACAAAATCAACTCAATATGGTATTTCTGGTCTGACCTCCGTGGTGTTCTACTCTGCTTTGATGGAGCTCATCATATCATGACTCTATAACAAGATTGAGGAGTTATTTGCATTCTTATGTGGAAGGTAAATCTGTTTGGCCATTCTGTTAGACTAGTTCATTTTCTTTCCTACCATCCCATCTGCCATTTTAATTCAAAACAAGGAGAAAAGCATGTATGTGCCTTTTGAGGAAGGAGAAGATTTTGGTGTGGAAGAAATTCTCTTCTAGACTGCAAGGTAAGTATTTACCCCCTCTAGCCCTGTTGGAGGAGGGGAAAAGGAAGAGAGACAAGGCAAAGAGAACAACATAGTTAGTTTCATGCCTCCTTACTTGACCTGGGGATTGAGGGGAATATCAGTGACTATGGACCTGTTGTGCTCCCCATTTGGAAGCATGAAGAATAGAGGCTGCCAGGCAGAGCAGCCCTCTGGGAAGTCACTGAAGACAAACATATAGAGAGTGCCATCAAGTCTACTGTGATCCATGGAGACCTTATATGAAATGGAATGGAGTGCTGTCTGACCTTGCACCATCGTCACACATTCCTGAATGTTGAAGTCCATTGTTGCAGCGATTAGGTCAATGTGCCTCAATAAGGATCTCCCATGTCCCTCTATTTCATCAAATATGATGTCTTCCTCTAGCAATTGTCCCCTGATAGTGTGTCCAAAACACATTAGTCAGTCAGTGTTCTCTTGTGATCCATAAGGTTTTCTTTCAGTAATTTTTGGAAGTGGACTAGCAGGCCCCTCTTCCTTGTCTGTCTTAGTCTAGAAGCTTCACTGAAACCTGTCCACCATGGGCAATCCTGCTGGTATTTGAAATTCTGGGAACAGAGCTTCCAGCACCATAACAATACACAAACCATTATAGTACAACCAACTGACAGATGAGTGGAGGATATCTATATCTATATATGGAGAGAGAGAGAGTAAAACTGGCAATGCAGTCTGATTAGGCAGTATTCTGATAATCTGCTGCTAACAGAAAGTATCCCCACAAATAACATCTTAAAGTAATGATAATATCAATTTTGCTCACAAATCTGCAATCTGGGCAGAGCTCAGCGAGGACACTAGTTTTGGCTTCATCAAGCATTAGCTGGGGTAGCTCAAAGGACAGAGGCTGCAGCTCTCTTAAGACTCACTCCCTCACACGACTGATACTTCTATTGGTTGGAGCTCAAGAAGAACCCTATATGTGACATTTTCATTTGGCTTGGTCTTCCTTGCAACATCCTGACAGGGTCCCAATGGTGAACAACCCAATACGACCAGGTGGAAGTCACAGAGCAACACTTCTGCCATAGTCAAAGGCCTGCCAAGATGCAAGGAAGAGGGAAAGCAGGCCCTGTTTCTGGAAAAATGAACACAAATTCATCTTGTAACAAGAGAATGTGCGATGTGCAACATTAGGACAGTCATCTTTGAAGGACACAACCTGCCATGAGCCAAGAGACAGATTTCTACGAAAACGAAAGGGCAGGACTTAGACTTAAAGATAAAGCCACAGACTTCATAGGACAAGAGCAATAGGGAGACAAGCAAAGGAAAGCTCTAGGACGCAAGCCTAACATGGCTAAAGATAGGGACAATGTCAGGACTGAACTGGAAGCAAGCAGACACCTGTGCAAGGCAGAACCCGTGAAGTTGTGAGTGCCTTCAAAGCTAAGTCAAAGTACCTTGGGGCGTGAGAAGGGAAGGAGCAGGAGAAGGAATTAATGGGTAGGTTTATGGAATTTGTAAGTCTGGAGACAGAGCATCAGGAATAGCTGGGTTCTGGCACTCAGTTGAGACCATCAGAGTTTGAACCTTTTCCTTTCAGAGCTGTTTCCTTTTGAGTTTCACGCAGGCTTCCTGATGACAGCTGTAGTTTTATCTAGAAGCTCAGGAATTCTATTAGAGAGAGGCTCTTTTCCTTTCTAATCATTGGTGGTACTATCAGGTAAGCATTGGATTGCTAACTGCAAGGTTGGCAGTGCTACCCTACCAGCTACCTCATAGGGAAAAAGATGGAACTTTCTGCTCACATAAATATTTACAGTCTGAGAAACCCCACAGGGACCTTCTATGATTCAAAATGGACTCATTGGCAATGGGGCAATTGTTTCTGGGGCATTTTTTAGGGTTAGATATCATTAACCTAGCATGAGTCTCATACTGAGTCTGACCCAGTCCCTTTGGACAGAGGAAAGTCATGCCCTGACTAGCCAGGCCTGGAGCTGGCAGATTGGGTCAATGCCAGCAGAAGCATGGAGATGGAGCATGGTGGAAGAGTGATCCCAAAGATACAAGCCATGTGCTGTGAGTGGAAGAAGGGCAAATGAATGCTGCATTAATTAACCAGTCATTGACAAAATGAGGTTGCATGACAAATGGCTCCAAAACCCAGCAGTTCAACAAACAGCCCAACCCCTTCCCTCCCACACACACAGTTCTTAAAATTCAGGATCAGGGAGATTAACTGGAACTTTGAACTTGGCACTTCAGGGCTTGGAAGAGGTGACAGTGCATGTAAAGGCCTTGGGGCAGGAGAGATCTTGGTGTGACTGAAAGCCCAGAAGAAGACTAATTTGGGGGAGGTGAGATAATAGGAATGGAGTTTTCAGTGAGCATTTCCTTGAGAGCCTTCAAGCGAAAGCGATTTTTCTATATTCATGTTTTAGAAGTAGATCTCCACCCATTGGGTAAAGCTTTGGGTATTGGATTGGTGTCGGTATGCAGGAAAAAAATAAATGGGCTTGTTATGGATTAGGAGCCTGTGGTAGTCACCTAATCTTGTGTCAAGTTAAGGATTAGGAGTGTAGGCGTGGAGTTTAGGCTGCCAATCTGGAGAAAGTCAGTGAGACTTTTATGTGGGCATAGCCTCCTTCTGAGAACTCTGAGAAATCTGGTACTTCCTCCTTGGAGGTGGAAGACACCTCTCGCTCTCTCTCTCTCTCTGCTACTCCTTGGGAGACATTGCAGAAGGCAAGCCAAATGGATGCGACCAGACCTCTGAAGCCAAAGAAGCCTCAGAGAGATCGCTGCCAGCACTGAGATGCTTACAATGCCACTGGATCCACAAGACTTTCCACCCATTGGCCTGTGAGTATCCTGCATTCAGCATCACTGCACATGTTTTATGGGTCTGAAAAGGAATTTATAGATTGGTATCAGACATATGGGCTAATATCAGACTTATGGATTTGATGTGCACTGGGCTGGGACGTTTGCTTAATGTACAATTACTGTTTGATATAAAACTCTCTCTCTGGATTTATAAGGTAGAATTAGACCAGAACATGTACTCTGGTACAGAGAGGAGCTGGAAACACAGGGAATCCACGACAGATGATCCCTTCAGGACCAGTGGTGAGAGTGGCAATACCAGGAGGGTGGAGGGAAGGTGGGGTAGAAAGGGTGAATCGATTACAAGGATCTACATAAAATCTCTGCCCTGGGGGACAGACAACAGAAAAGTGGGGGAAGTGAGATGTTTGACCTGTAAGATATGACAAAATAATTTATATATTACCAAGGATTTATGAGGGAGGGGGAGGAGGATGGTAGTGGGGAAATGAGGAGCTGATACGAAGGGCTCAAGTAGAAAGCAAATATTTTGAGAAGGATGAGGGCAACACATGTACAAATGTACTTGACACACAATGGGTGGATGGATGATGATGGATGGATGGATGGATGGATGGATGGATGGATGGATGGATGGATGGAATGACTGTGATAAGAGTTGTATGAGCCCCCAATAAAATTATCAAGGGTTCCTAAGGAGGGGGGAGTAGGAAGGGAGGAGAAAAATGAGGAGCAGGTGCCAGGGGCTTATGTGGAGAGCAAATGTTTTGACAATGATGAGGGCAATGAATGTATAAATGTGCCTTATAATGGATGGATGGATGGATGGATTGTGATAAGAGTTGTATGAATCCCTAATATAATGATTAAATAATAGGGAAATGATTTTTAAAAACCACCAACTCTCTCTCATACACATGCGTCTCCCTCGATTTTCCTCTAGCATACCCAGACTAATACACAGTTCGCCCCTGTCCTATAGGGCCGCTATGAGTTGGCATGGACTTGAGGGCAGTGGGTTTGTTAGGGCTTTGGAGTTCAGCAGGCCTTTGTTGGTGTGTTTGAGTCTATTTTTGTAGCTGTTGTGTGCAGGTCAGTGGCTCATCTTCCAGCACTCTATAGGACCATATTTTGTTGTGACCCATAAGGCTTTCATTTGTTAATATTTGGAAGTAGATCACCAGGTCTTTCTTCCTAGTCTGCCTTAGGCTAGAGCAGTGGTTCTCAATCTGTGGGTTGTGACCCCTTTTGGGGTCCAGCGACCTTTTAACACGAGTCACCTGATTCATGGCAGTAGCAACATTACAGTTATGAAGTAGCAAGGAAAATGATTTTATGGTTGGGGGTCACCACAACATGAGGAATTGTATTAAAGGAAGGTTGAGCACCACAGGGCTCGAGGTTCCACTGAAGCCTGCCCATCATTGCTGACCCTTCTGGGGTTTGTCATATCGGTGGCACAGCTTCCAATTTCACAGCAGCACTCTAGCTACCACTGCACCACGAACTGATAGACAGGTGGTGGACTGTTCTTAAAAGCCACCTGATTTACGATGCTTTGTTTTGACAGCCCTGGAAAATGGATACAGAATCTAGTTTCATAGTCAATGCAAGACACACCTTGGGGCAGTAGGGATGGCATGAAGTGAATAGATTCAAAGTATATTTTAGGGAGAGGAAGGATGACAGTTAATGCCTGGGGGGTGTGCAAGAAGGAAGGAAGCAGAGACACCATTGATATTAAGTGCCTGAGTTAAGACAGGAATTTCCAGGGAAGCTGGTGGGTCATGATGGGAGAATTTCACACTCCCCGGGGACAGGGGGAGCATTGATTAGTTCATATGTCTGCGCATCTTCTCAGACAATAGAGGCTTTGTCATCCTCAAATGAAGCATGCAGTTGGAGCTCAGAGAGGGCATGCAGTGCAAATGAAGACTGGCTTGGTTGAGATGGGTGGACCAGGGCCACTAGTCAATTCTGAGGAGCTTCAGAAAACCTGCCCAGTGTCTCTTGGAGAGTGGGCATGTCTCATGGCCACAGAGGGCCTTTTAATGTTTCACCTCCCACTGCAGCAGCGAGAGGCTCTATCAGCTCATCCTGGAAAGGAAACATACTACCTGCCATCAGGTTCATTTCTTCAAAAAGGATGGAAGAATACAAATGAAAGACTACAGTTTGAAGGGGTCTTAGGCAGACTATCAGGCTCATTAAAGCTTCATTTATTAAAACTTCATTATTCAGAGACATTCTCCAAGTAGGATGTATGCTGGGGTGGGGGTGGGCATGAGGAGGAACGCTTGGAGCAGGGTAGGGGAACAACCCCACACCCCCAAAAAATACCTTCCCAAGAAGCAATTCCAGTGGGCACAGATTAGATAGAAGTTTCATCCTCTGGTCACTTGATGTTTGTCCCTCTCTTTTATCTGAATGCTCTTTCCACATTGCTCAGATGAAGCATCAAATTTATATTAAAATGCAAGTTAGGAAGCATCATCCCCAACCAACCTTGTTCATCAAAATGGTAGTGCTCTCTCCGGGTACCCTGAGTTCAGTTTGTCAACAAGCTGAAGCAGTTGAGCTGGGGCTCTGTGAGGCCCAGGAGCATGAGTTCATTAATATCTGACCCATAATGCCTTGCTGGGTTTATGCCAACAAAGCCCTGTCACTCCTTACCTTAGGATTTACTCACTCTTTGAAACAGGCATTTATTTACACACAGTTTGACCTCATGATGGTGTTCAGCAGATGTGGATCTTACTTATTTGCATTGTTCTGTGACAGTTGCAAAATTCGTTAGTGGCTCAGGGATCAATCCTCTGTGGACTGCCCCGAAGCTAGATGAAGCAAGCGGGTTCTCCCTGATTCATCCTCCCTCCTTAGCAATGCTTGCTAGTCAGGATAACATAGTGCCCATTAAAGAAACTGCCTGTGTCACTTTAAATTTGTGACCTGGGCGGGAGGGAGGGTCATGATCACAAGTGACAGAAACTGACGCTTGACTAACTTAGGGAAAAAGGCCTAATGGTGGATAAATGTTGGGAAGACAAGAAAATGTGGCAAATGCCTGGGCAATCTCAGGGCTGTGAAGCAGGTAATGGCGAAACACTCCTCCTGAGGCCAAAGCGTGCCCTCTGTAGTACATTAAATCACATTCACACACACCCATTCATGTTCACATAGGACCTGAGGCTATGGCCTTACTTGGAGAGGAGGTCTTGGCAGATGTGCTTAGATAAGTATTTCAAGAGCTCCATCTTTCTGGGTTTAGATTTCAGATGGATACTACATGCACTGATTGGTGTGTTCTTATAAGAAGAGGAGTGGGCACACAGAGACCCCGTGTGAAGACACTGGCAGAGATTGGATCAGTGCATCTATAAGCCAAGAAATATCAAGGATTAGCAGCAGTGACCGGAAGCAGAGAGAGGCTACTTTGATTCTCCTTCAGAGTTCTCAGAAGGAATGAATGTTGCCCACACCTTAATTTTAACCCATTGTCCTTCAGAAAAGTGAGAGAACAAATGCCTGCTGTTTAAGTCACTCGATTGGTAGCCATTTGTTACAGCTACCCAAAAGAACCATTATGGATTGATCTGTAGCCCCCTCAAAATATGTGAGAAATTTGAACCTTGGTGGACATGATCCTGTTTGAAAAGAAGGGAGTTCTTTTGTAATATAAATGAGGCCGTATGGCCACTGGAGATCCCTTCATAGAGGGGTTTAGAAGAGGAGATGGGTCAGTCAGGGTGCGAGGTAGTACCGATGAAGAACACAGCTTTCCCCCAGATCCTGTATGCTTCCTCCCCCCAACTACCATGATCCAAATTCTACCTTGCAGGGCTGGATAGGGCAGAGGTTGTACACTGGTGCATATGGGGGCTGGAGGCACAGGGAATCCAGGGTGGATGATACCTTCAGGACCAAAGGTGTGAGGGGCGATGCTGGGAGAGTGGAGGGTGAGTGGGTTGGAAAGGGGGAACTGATTACGAGGATCCACATGTGACCGCCTCCCTGGGAGATGGACAGCAGAGAAGGGGGGGAAGGGAGACTCGGGATAGAGCAAGATATGACAAAATAACAATGTATAAATTACCAAGGGTACATGAGGGAGGGGGGAGCGGGGAGAGAGGGGAAAAAAAAAAGAGGACCTGATGCAAAGTGCATAAGTGGAGAGCAAATGCTTTGAGAATGATTGGGGCAGGGAATGTGCGGATGTGCTTTATATAATTGATGTATGTATATGTATGGATTGTGATAAGAGTTGTATGAGCCCCTAATAAAATGTAAAAAAAAGAAAATGATTAGGGCAAAGAATGTACAGATGTGCTTTATACAATTGATATATGTATATGTATGGATTGTGATAAGAGTTGTATGAGTCCTAATAAAATGTTAAAAAAAATGAGGCCATATGAGAATAGGCTTGAGCCTAAACCTAAACACTTCTGAGTTAAAGGCCAGGATAGACCCAGTAACACACAGTACGGGGAGAAAGATAGAGAGGAATGCCAAGGAACTTTCTGGTATCCACAAAGAAGGACCCTGACCTAGAGTCGCACCCCAAATTTGAACCTGTAAGCTCCAAAGCAGGGGGAAAAGTGTTTTAAGGCTACTGACTTGTTGGATAATTTTTGGTTAAGGAGATTAAGACAGGAACTTAAGACATCCTCCAATCCTTCCTCTGGCTTCGTTCCATTTTTCTCACATTCAAGAGTCCTCCTAGAGGATTCAGTCAGGTTGTTGTTGTTGTTGTTGTTGTTGTTGTTGTTCAGTGTCATAGGGAGGGTTTGGATTCATTGTGACCATACATACAACATAATCATACACTGCCCGGTCCTGTACCATTCTCACCGTTGTTCTTAAGTTTGAGCCCATTGTTGCAGCCACTGTGTCAATCCCATTTGTTGAGGGCCTTCCTCTTTTCATTGCCCCTCTACTTTCCAGAACACGATGTCCTGCTCCAGGGACTGATCTCTCCGGACAACATGTCAAAGTTAAGGCGAAGTCTCATTATCCTTGCCCTGAGGAACATTCTGGCTGTACTTCATCCAAGTTAGATGGGTTTGTTCTTTTGGCAGTCCATGGTACATTCATTACTCTTTTACATCACTACTAATCAAATATATCTATTCTTCTTTGGTCTTCCTTATTCAGGTTTCAACTTTCACATGAATATGAGACAGTTGAAAATACCATGGCCTGGGTCAACCCGCCCCAGTCCTCAAAGTAATCTCTTGCTTTTCAACACTTTAAAGAGGTCTCGTGTAGCAGATTTGACTAGTGAAATGTGTCATTTGTTCTCTTCTCTGCTGCTTCCATGAGAATTGATTGTGGATTCAAGCAAGACAAAATCCTTGACAATTTCGATCTTTCCTCCATTTATCATGATGTTATCAATAGGTCCAGTTGTAAGGGTCTGGGCTTTCTTTACATTGAGTCATAATCCAAACTGAAGGCTTTAATCCTTCATCTTCATCAGCACGTGAATCAAGTCCTTCTCATTTTCAGCAAAATTGTGTCATCTGTATAATGCAGGTTGTTAATAGGCCTTCCTCCAACCTGATGCTCCATCAGGCACTGCCCCTTAATGAGTTTAGGTCATGAAGGATAGTCCTCCATAGGCACATTGATTATTACACTACCACCCTCACATAATAAATTCAGAGAGAGAAAATTTCCCCAAAGCAATGGAAAGCTTACTAGAGAAGTGGAGGGTGCTAAAAGCCAAAGGTGACACAAACTGGAAATCAATACTAGTTTTCAATACCTGCAGTCATCTAATAGTTCACTGCAATATCTAAGGAAAGGTGAGGAGAACTGGGGCAATTCCATTAAAAAAAAGACAATGCAGGGTATATAAGTCCGTCATTCCTCTGGAGAAGAAAAACACATAGTTGGGTTGTAGAGCTTTGTTTGCTAATCAACCGAATGTAGTTGTAAGGCAGGGGTGTGTGTGTGCGCGTGTGTGTGTGTGCGTGCGTGTGTGTGTGTGTTGAAGGGAGGGGCTTGCCATTCTATTTCATAGCCAGGAGAAAGATGAGCCTCTTCCCATATCTTTTGCTCTGTGGCAAGTTACTGATCTACAAGGAACTTTTATTTGACAAGGACATTGCCGAGCAAAAAACGGGAAGCTTGTGTTCATCTCTGCTGAGAGGTGGAGTCAAAGAGATGGGCTTTATGACAGACACCCTGATCGTGCAACCAAACTATGAAATGGCCTCATACATTCAACACACATTTGCTGCACCTTCCCAGTGTGCTGCCCAGATATTACCAGGCAGAGTGTTTTATGGGCAGCATTTTAGAGTTAGGCAGGCAGAGGGAGTGTCTTTGTGGGTGTTGCCTTTACCAGTCCTTGGATTGTTCTGGGACAGGCATGTCTTTTTCCTCTAAAGTAACTGATTGCGTGTAAAGAAGGAGTCTCCTCAGTAAGACGGGTTGAACCAAACCCAACCTATGACAATCATCTCAATTGGAACACATAGCGACCCTATACAAATACCTGTAGGGTTTCCAAGTTTGTAACTCTTTTGGGGGGGTCAACTACCATATCCTTCTCTTGCAGAACCACTACAGAGTTGAGTGTTGTGTTAGCAGCTGAATGCTTAATCACTGTGCCCATTTTGTTTGCTGAGCCGCCCTCAAAACACTGAACAGGTTTTCTGGGTACCAAGCATGTCCACTTCTATATCATGCCTAGGGTGTTTTCTCCAAGTTGATAGGAGGTGCAAATCAGTTACTAGGGGTTTGGCAGAGTCAGTATGGAAACTGGGAGGGTGTGTGAAATTTGAACCAGAGTAGAACAATTCCAAGACACTTCCTAGGGATTCCTGGCATATAATATGCAAATGATAGTCAAGATATATAACTGTGTCTCTGTTCTTGGTTCTGTCAGTACCTGGTGTGGCCACAAAGGAGAAACCTGGTCTCCTGCTATTTTGAGCATCTAGTGTGAATGACAGGAGATAAGTCACATGCTAATGAACCCTGGTGGTGTAGTAGTTAAGCACCATGGTGCCTGGCTATCAAAGCATATAGCGTCTGGGGTCTTAAAGGCTGGAAGATAAACAGGGGGCCATGTAGATAAGAAACAACAAAGTCCACATGGAAAAAGCACACCAGCCTACACCAACATGATCGCTGAAGACAAAGCGGGTGCATAAGCACATGTGAGCATGTTTTCTTGATGTGCACTCACCCTTTACATACAACTCTCTTATACATACGTGTTTCTGTGGATTTGTTTCTCGAATGCACCCAGACTAACATAAGCAGCGTGGAACGCATTTTAGAAGCCTAGACAAGGGCAGGGCAGGATATTCAGAGGGACTGGATCCAGAATTAGAGAGGAAGGAGCCCTGGTGGCAAAACGGGCTGCTAGCTCCCTGTCCCAAGGGGGACAATGAGACTGCTGGCTCCCATGAACATTTACAGTCTTGAAAACTCCATACAGGGTCACTGTGGTTGGAATCCACTGGACGGCAGTGACCTTTTGGGATTGAAGGTGGAAGCCACCAATGACTTCCTGCCATTGAGCCAAGGAGCCTCCGGAGAGTGTGTGAACTTCTGGAATGCAGTGAACAACCTCTGCACATCTGCTTTTCGTGCTGCCCAAGTCATGCCCTTGGCCTTTGCTTAAACATATTCATCCAGAAGTGAACCATCACAGCTGCTCCCTCGGGAAGCTGGGGGCTGAGCTCTCTGGTTCCACTCTGTCAGCATTTCTGGTCCGGGTACCTCCCCTCTGCCCGGCACAGGCAATGTGCTTTTGGAAGCAGTGCTCCCTGGGTAGTGGGTGTGATTTGCCTCCTCTGGCCTAACATGATGAATGCTGAGAGGGGGTGGATACTAGGGGGTTAAACTCCCTGAACTTTACCTAGCCCAGGGGAAAACTTATTATTTAAAGTAAGCTTTAGACAGAATCTTTAGAAAGAGAAATGGTTAACTTTATGTACACAATTACTCCCCAACACATAGGCTCAACCTCATAGGCTGTGGATGACCTTGAGCAGGTGCTCAGTCACAATGGGTTTCTATCAGGATTGAGAGTTCAGCTCTCTCAACTCTCCAACTGGTTATTGGCACCATAGTCTCGTTTCTATTTTTGTATTTACTTTGTTTTGAGGGGGAAAAGACTCCCATCCAACTATATTTTATTAGGAACTCCTTTGCTAAGTTTTACACAAGAAAAAGGCACAAACTGCTGTTCTGGATGAAGGAGAGGATCCGCATGAGGCCACAATGGTGTCGGAAGGACCCACAGCCACAGTGACTTAAATAAAATGACACCCATTCTGTCCTGCTGACTCTGACTCATAGTGACTCTGTGTAGGGATCCTGAAGTTGCTACCTTTACAGGAAGCAATAACCTCATCTTTCTCCTGTGGAATGACTAGTGGCTTTGAACCAGCGACCTTGCTCTTAATAGTCCAACACTATCCAGCATTACCACCTGGGCTCCTGAAAACTTAAACAAGACATAGAAAACAAACAACTTTGTCACAAAATTGTGACTGAAGACAGATCAATTCATGGAGTTTCAGGAGGGCCTGTGAGAGCATGAGCGGGACCTTCATTGGGATGTGCACACTACCGTATATCGTTGAGTGTGGCCCGGGGAGTGGATGCAAGCACACTGCTTGAGGGACAAGCTTTCCACTGCCAGTCAGCAGTAAGAAAGAACTCAATGGTGGCTGAATCTGTGGCCCCTCAAAATGGATGTAGCGTCTCCACATAGACTCGTCTGTTTCCTTAAAATAGGGTACTGCCAGGAACAGCTAGAAGTCTGCATGACCTATCAGATCTCAACGCCGATCTCAAATCACTTCACATGATCCATTCTACCAGGCATGTCAAGGACAACTAGAGGTCTGCATGAGCGAGCCCAAATCGCCTCCTCACTTACCCATTCCAGAGGCTGTGCCTGTATAACCTATCGACTAACACATTCCCATATGCCGTGGTTATGAAACCAACCATCATGCTGGAATAAGGACCAATCACGATGCAAGGGTCAGGGTCAATGGGAAAGCAAAATAGGGGTGAGGGGAGCCAAGAGGGGTCGCTTCACTCAATCCCTAAACCTGATCTAATGTCACTAGACTGGGGTCTTCCTCACATCTCAAGGGCACCTGATTCATGATTGAAGTGAATTGTGCTTATTCAATCTTTGTTCTGCTTGCTGTCCTGCTGTGCTGCATCCTCTTCTTGCTTTTTTGTGCATGGCTCCCTCTGTTGTGGTGACAAATGGATTGAGAGGGATTTGACATAGGGAGAAAGCCCACCCACATCAACTGTCACCAGAAGCAGACACTAAGTCCATTTCTCTCACCTCACAGAACTATGCACACCAGACACTGGTAGGGCTGTCTGGGAGGGGAACACTTAGTGCAGTGGTTCTCAACCTGTGGGTTGCGACACCTTTGGGAGTCATATGACCCTTTCACAGGGCTCACCCAATTCATAACTGTAGCAAAATTACAGTGATGAAGTAGCAAGAAAATCATTTAATGGTTGGGGGAGGGGGGCATCACCACAACAAGAGGACCTGTATTAGGAAGGTTGAGAACCACTGCCCGAGTGTGTTTAGGACTTTGCTGCCCTCAAGGTCATCAGACATTCCTGATGGCAGAGCCACTGCAGGAAGCCCTTCTGGGAAATGCCCTGAAGACAGGTCTCAACCAACTCCACCCTCACCCTCTGAGATCCTAATCATAGGATGCATGGAAATGCTCCCTGCCTCTTCGAAGGCTGTAAGTCCATGGGAGCAGAAAGCCTCCTCTTTCTCCCTTGGAGTGGTGGCTGGAGAGTTCAAACTGCTCACTTTCTGGCTAACATAACCCACAGACCAGCTCCCCCTGAGCTCAGTTTGGTTTGCCGCACAGCACACATTGTTTGGAACCTTCTGAAATAGCTATGCACATGTGCAGGTTGGGGGGATTTCGCACAAGATGCAGTTTTCCACCCTCTCTTGGCAAAAATAATTTTTGCAAAAGGCTTGTATTCTCTTCTGGATCTGAGTAGCAGCTACTCTCATGAAGTCATAGCACATACATTCATGCTACAGTCCTCCCAACTCCCAAATGTCTTACGCCGAGTCTGCTCCATGCTTTTCTGTGTCCTACATGGCAGCTGTAGGCACCCAAGGCATGGGCTCTGCAGCCTGGGTCCAAATCTCTCCTTCCCACTTCCTCACTGTGTGGTCCTAGGGTCATGACTTTAGAGTTGTATGAGCCCCTAATAAATTGTTAAAAAAAAATGATCCTCAATTCTATCTGAATCCTTGCCATAGCTCCAAGTTGCCTTAATAAACACGAGCAAGAAAAGTACCTCTGGCAGCAGACCGCTCAGGTTCAAATCCAGGCTCTCTAACTTATTGACTATGCGACCTTGGGCAAACCTGGACCTCTCTGTGCTTCCAAAGATTCACTTTCCAAAAGGGAAGTCATAAGCCAACTTTTCTTATTCCTCACTGGGTTGCTTTGAAGATGAAATGAGACATCTGTCTAAAAATGCTTCTGACCATCCCTTGGTTCTCACAGCTCCACAAATGCTATGGATTATTGTTATAAGATTATGAATGATTTTTTTCCAAGGGTAGTGCAAAGATTAACATCAGTGCTACTTCTCTCTGACAAAATATCAATCCAAATTTCTAAAGAGCAGGGTCTGAACGGATGCGCTGTTAACAGCATCTTGCTTTTCTCCCATCACTTGTCACAGTAAATCTGATAAGAAATGCTGGGCTAGGGCTGGCAGCCAAGCCCCTCACTGGCAGCGTGCAGGACCTCAGGTTGTTGACAGGCCAAGGGGCATCACAATGGCAAGAGGAGACTCCACAAAGAGCCCCTGATTCCTCCCCCACGCCCTCCTTCCTCACGTTCAGGGTTAAACGTCAAAATACTATTTTTTTGTCACCTGGTGAAATAATGAGCCCCCATTCCCGTTGCCTTGGTATCATCAGAGCGCAACAGCCACGTGGGGTAATCGCTGTCTCCGTGTTAATGCTGCTCACTTCAAACATTTTCACAGGCCCTGGCGAAATGAAACCTGTGCTTTCTACCTAGGTGGAGTTTGAGGCGATTCAGCCCATTTGCTTCTGCTGAAGAGGCTACCTCAGAAAAACAGGAAATAAAAACATAGAGGGTGCCATTGACATTAGGTTTCTCATTCTCTTCCTTTCTTCCCTACCTTTCTTTCTTCTTCTTGCCCTTCTCTTTCTCTTTTCTTCCTTCCCTCCCTTTGCTCACGTGTTCCTGCCTGCCTTCACCTTCCATCTTCCCTCCCACACTCCTCCATTTCTTCTTCGCTCCTCTCTTCCCACCGCCACCTTTCTCCTTTCCTTCACTTCCTTTTCCCTTCAGCCTCCCAGTCTCCCTCCTTCACTCTCTCCCTTTGCTCCTTCCTTTCCCCACCTTGTTTTGATCCAGTGATTTGTACTCCTTTCTTCCTCTCATCCCACCCCTCCCCATTGCTGGAGAAACATCAGTTCCTTGTGGTGCTGGTTTCTTGGCGCCAGACCCTGTTCTTTGGGTGTTCACAAGTTTGCGTCCTGTGTGCAAACATAAGACAGACATATGATCAGGGTTGGACAGAAGATGGGATTTGACAGGTGTACTGCATCCCAAATCTCCAGGAGGCAAAGGTAAAGTCAGGCTCCTGCCTTTAAGGTTATGTCTCCCATTGTAACTGCATCCCACAGAGGCTCCTGCCTCCTGGCAACCTGAGGCCTGCTGCCTGCCTTCCTCTAGCTCCTGGGGAATTGGGGCAGCAGTGGCAAGAACAACAAAAATCCCCAGGAGTTGTCAAGAAGGGAGGCTGCCTTGCTCGAGAGATGGCCCCCTCACCCACCTGCATGTTGTTGAGATGCAGGTTCTCATCCCTGTGGCTGGGCAAGAAACGCCCCCTCCCCAAACGCAGTGGCTTCAAACAAGGACCATCATCGTGTGGTTGCTGGGAGGCCACTGGGTGGTGCTTGGAGTCTCCCATGAGTTGGCAGTCACATGGGAGCTGGGGCAGGGGCCTCTGGTGACTCCAGTGCCTACATGTGCACTCAGAGGGCTGGAAGCTGAAGCTGGGTGCTTAGCTGGGTTGTTGGTTGGAGTGTCTCCACGTGGCCTTTCCAGGCGGCTCAGGCTTCTTTCAGCATAGTGTCCGGGTGCTGAGAAGTGTCCTGAGAGGTAGCACGTGGAGGCTGGACATTCTAAGGGTGAGCACTCAAGAAGAAGTCTTTGAAGGGATTTTTCAGAAGCTGTGAAGCACTTTGTGGGAGGGAAGGGGGTTGCCCAAACTAGATGTCACAGTGTCATCTTCTCCATAATCTATTGGTCACAGAGGTCATGGAACATCCCAATTTAAGGGGAAAGGGCATAGACTCTACCTTCCTATAGGTAACCTGTCAAGGAATTTGGGGGTCACATACGAAGACTGGGAGACCCTGGGTGGCACAAATGGTTAAGGACTCAACGTATCAAGAGGTGGGCAGCTGCACCCCTCAGAAGAAATAACTAATGGCCTGCTTCTAGAAGCCCACAGGCTTGAGAATCCTGTGATGTGTAGTTTCTCCCTGGCACCCAGGGGGTCCTCGGGAACCAGAACCAACATAAGAGCAATGGGTTGGGTTTTTGTTGGTTTTGTTTGGGCTAATATTAAAACGACTAGTATGAAATTATATATGTATTGTGTTTAACTCTCAGGACTCTGATTATGCTGAAGTTGAACAAAACCGTCTGCCTCTTCTATGAACACCAGCCGATGGAGGCAAAGGGTGAGGGTCTAGAGGAAGAATGAATGTCCCATTCCCGTCCTTATGTTTCAGTTGTCCTTAAAGGGCACAGGGGACAAACCAGACGTCTTTGATATGATTTTAGCCTAATGATGTGCTAGTATGATGATGAGCAGCCTGAAAAGTGGTTTTAACTAATGTGATCCAATATTTGAAAAGTTGACGATTTCACATCGAATTTTATATTCTCAGCATCTCAGTTACAAACAGAAAATCAGGCCTTAAAATCCTTGCATTTCCCCAAGGCAACAACAGTCTGGAGCTAGAATTTGAATGTCCCCTGTGGATGAGCTGACACGTGCCTGTTAACCACAGTCCCCAACCATCCCTATTGCCCCCAAAACAGAGGTTGGCTACAAGTATCCTTTATCTATATGGCTAAATAGGTTAGTTAGTTTGGATTGGGTTGCTAGTTTTTCCTGTTTTGTTTTGCTTACTTTTGATTTTTTGGGGGCTAGGAAATGGTGTGTATTTTGGTACCATGTCTTCCAAAGCGAGAAAACCAAACCCAGTAAGCCAAGAAGGTCAAACAGTCTAGATTAATGATGAAAGGAGGAGCCCTGTTGGTGAGGTAGATTATGAGTTGGACTTCTAACTGCAACATCAGAAGTTCGAAACTCCCCCCACCCCCACTCCACAGGAGAAAGATGAGATTTTCTACTCCTGTAAAGATTTACAGCCTTGGAAACCCACAGGGGCAGTTCTATACTCTGTCCAAGGGGTTGCTATATGTCAGAATTGATTCCAGGGTAGTGAGGTTGTCATGATTGATATAAATAATTTTTGGTGAGTATTGAAAAATCCAGTCAATATTATTTTTAATACACATCAAAGAAGGTCCACATTAATTGTTCCCACAACCCTGCCACATTCTTTCTTTATTCCCTTGCCTCCCACTCTCCTTTCTTCCTCCCTATGGTCTTTTATCTCATTCATTTTCTTTCAAGGGTTAGCCTAGGAGTGGGAAAGTCTGACTAATTCTTAACCAAAAGACTAAATTGGTTTTATTGTTGGTGTTATTACTTGGGTTAAATTTTTTTCTTTTCTCTTCTTCTATTGGTTTGCGTCATGTAACCCAGAAAATGGGGAAACATTTGGAACATCAAAACACTATCCTTTCTCAGTAGACTACAAGCATTAAAGGCAACAGAGATAAATACTCCAATAATAACAATAACATACAAGGATAGCTAGAGAGATAAATAGATAGATAGAAAAACCACAAAATCTGAGCAGTTGTGGGAAGGGGAATGGGAATAGCCCCATGAATAAATATAGGTTTGCCAGAGAATAGTTCTATATACATATTAGCATATACTACAAATATGACCATGAATATAATAGTGCATCCAGGAGGCATAGTTAGGAAATGTCTTAGCTAGAACAAAACCCCTTGAGGGAGCGTGTCCTAAATATCGGGGATCAGGAACATAGCTCTGAGAGACCTCAAGATCAATTGGTACAAACTAGCTCACAAAGACAATGTTCTATATCCATCAGGGAAGTGACTGGGGTCTTCAAAAGCTAGTGAGTAGCAAACTAAAAGTCGGTTCTTGGTCTCACCCTATGTGTTGGACAGGGTTCTCTAGAGAGACAAAACCATATTGCTAGTAATTATATATAAATATATTTTTAAAGCTAGATATGCAATACAAGAAATGAACCACTAAATTAATTACAGATAGATAACACAAGAAACTAACAGTTAAATTATAAAACAGTGAGACACTAGCAGTCCTTTAAGGCTTGAGAGCCGCCAGTTGCCAGTCCCTTTCTGTAGAGAGAGCTGGGCTATATATACCCAGGCAGCAAACAGCAAGGCAAGTCACCAACTGTCACCAACTGTCGGTCCCCAGCTCCAGAGACGAACATTCCAATCCTGTGGGATTAAATGGACCTCAACTTACAGCGACAGAGTCCACAAGCTAGGCATCCCACAGGTAGTGTACCCCTTTAAATTGAGGCATAGAACAAGCAAGGTGAGGCTCACGAAGCCATTTATCCCTCTGTCCTTTGATTAATCCTACTTGTGTTTATCGGCCAGGCTGGCACAATAAACTATTGCACCCTGTCTGGAGCGAATAACATTGAAGAAGCTCAAGATGCCTGGCAACAATTAGTCCAAATCAGTAATGGACTATGCGTACCTCAGCCTCTATGATGCTAAGGTCAGAAGAACTAAATGGTGCCTGCCTATGACAAACAGCTGCTCTGAAAGGGATCATGGTACATGGTCCTAGATAGAGTGGGGAGTAATGTGTAAGAAAACTGAAAGTCATACTACTACTACCAATAGTAATAATAATAATGGTAAAAGATGAGGTTTATTGGTTAGATAGACTAGTGAGATCCCCACTACTATGGTCCTTCATCACCCTTCAGGTCTGGAACTGAATTCAACCCCCTGAAAAATAGACAGGTTTATAAAGTGAACCTTATGAGAAAAGATTGCAGCCCTCAGTATGGATTACAACTCAATGTCAAGAAGACACACATCCTCACAACTTGATCAATAGGTACCATGATAAATGGAGAAGTTTGTTGTTTTTTTTACTTGGTGTTATTTGTTGAAGTTGTCCCGGATTTTTTGTCTTGATGAGGTCTATAATCAATGCTCTTGGAAGCTGCAATCATGAGATCAAATGACGCATTCCATATGGATACATTTGGTGCACAATACGTCTGTAGAGTGCTAAAAAGCAAGGATGTTACTTTGAGGACTAAGGTGCACCTTACCCAAGCCATAGTAATTTAAATTGCCTCATAAGTATGTGAAAGTCAGACATTGAATAAGGAAGGCTGAAGAAGAATTGATATGTCTGAATTGTGGTGCTGGTGAAGAATATTGAAAGTAACATGGACTGCCAAGGGAACAAACAGATCTGTCTTAGAAGAAGTATGGTCAGAGGGCTCCTTAAAGGCAAGGATGGTGAGACTTCCTCTCACATACTTTGGTCATGTTCTTAAGAGAGACTAGTCCCTGGAGAAGGACATCATGCCAGGTGAAGTAGAGGGACAGTGAAAGAGAGGAAGCCCCTTAAGGAGATGGATTGACAGTGACTGAAACAAGGGGCTCAAGCTTGGGAACAATTAGGAGAATTATTCAGGGCTAGGTAGTGTTTCTGTCTGTTTGGCATAGGGTCAATGTGGGTTGCAACTGGCTCAATGGCACCTGATAAGAACAACTACACCAAAATGAATCATAGCACTGAGGAGCACACATTCCTCAGAACCATCAACCATTCAAAAGCAAATAGGCAGTATTTGCCCAAGGCCAAATTCAAAAGGCAGGCAAGGTTAGGGCAGAAGGGTGAATGAAAACAGGAAGCAGAGTTTCAATGGCATGAGTGATATTACATTGCAGGAGATTGTCATCAATGTCACAGAACAAAACGTGTATAAATTGTTACGTGCAAAGCTGATTTTCTCTGTAAACCTTAACCCACCTTACAATAAAAAGTTTCTTTTTTTAAAACAAAGACACCATCGTTCATATTATAGACACAGCCAAAGAAAGATCTCCTGGACAATCCTAAAAGGATCTCCCAAATGATTTGGGTAGTTAGCCCTCCCCAGGGAGTTCTACCCATTGAAACGCTGGGCGGTTATGGCTGCAATTATATTTCAGGCCAGAAGAGGCAGCAGAGGCCTGGTTGTTCAAATGCTACAAAACTACCAGACAATGGGCAAACAGTTTCTTTCCACGGACGACTAGCGGCTCTGTCATATCCATGTCTGGTGTTCAACACTTGGCGACAGAATCCAGCCCGCTGGGTTTGGGTGGGGTCTGTTTCTCACCCATGCTTGGCTTGGGATTGTTCTATGGCATCCACAAAGTGGAGTCCTTTCCTTTCTGATGTCCCGAGAAAGCTGTTTTCTCCTTTTTCTCTCTCTGGCCCTCTTCCCAAGAACCCTGGGGTTCACTCTGCTTTCCTCTGGTTGATGTTTCTCAGGCAGTTACTTGACCTCGGTTCATCTACTGCAGGTGACCATAAGCAAGTAACTGTACCGTCCTTGGATGGTATTGTTCATGAGCTAGGCTGCGAACTACGGGTTAAAGGTTTGAGTTCACCCAGAGGTGCCTTCCAAGAAGGGCCTGGTGCTATGCCTCTGGAAAAAAACCCACCCCAGCCATGGAAAATTCTAGGGACCGGACTTCT